>NC_050177.1:30752565-30850065 GCF_008315115.2 Sander lucioperca
AGGAGAAAGCTTTCAGGTTGGCACTTTCTGCTGCCAGTGATATCTAGACACAGTAACAAATTAAATAGGTTACACTTAAGTCATACTTATGCTGTTACATCAATGTTCATAATAACATGAAACTGTAACTTAGTAACTCAGTAGGGTGGCAAGATTAGAGTTTGTAAAAGAGGGGGGTGAATTGAGCAATTTAGTTCAACCTGGACTTTAGATTGTACTGGGACACAGCAGTTCAGTCTAGTATGTCCCCTGCTAAGGTAGAACAAAATCCCGGACGATTTTGAAATTCCGGCCGGACGCATTATTTACATTATTTAGGCATCAAAAAGAGGACATGTCATCGAAAAACAGGACGTCTGGTCACCCTACTTTCAGTAAAGAAATAGTAAGTGAAGAAAGTGCTGCAACCGCAGCAAGAAGAGTGAACACACAAGAACGGGCAACTTTTTGAACTTTTGCCAACCAGCATTCTGTTTATAGTCAGACCTCCAGTTTGTGAGGCTCTTCACTCTTCCTCATTGATTTGAAGCATCTACCTCTCACTACAACCTGTCCCTGGAGTATATTTGATACTATAACCGCATGCAACAAGAAAACATTACGTGTTAACTCACATAGAAATACATAACTTCACTTCGTAACATTAATGTTAAGTCACAACCAGTGTTGGGCAAGTGACTTCCAAAATGTAATACATTATAGATTACTATTTACTGTCATTTGAGAGTAATTAGTTATATTACAATATTACTGTCTCTGAATTGTAATGCGTTACACTACTTTTGCATTACTTTTGAGTTACGTTCACCAAAATAACAGGGGAAGTTTGATTTGGCAGCTAGCTTGTGAATTTCACCACCGGATCAATAAAGTCTCGTCTTTATCCACTTTAATACATCATAGATTATTCATATTTTGTATAATTAATATAAATATGCAAAGTACCTAAAGCTATACAAATAAAAATGTTCAATTATAGTGTGATTAAAACTCACTATTAACATTATTTACAGTACTTGATTTACAGCTGATTTGTGAAAAGGTAGCCTACACAACCTCATTTAACAGTAATTTAGTTTTACTGCGAACTGTCACAGGAAGTGCTTTTATTTTGAAGTAGGCTACACGGAAGTTGTCTGTTGTGTAGCCTACTCTTGCTAGCTTACTGAGATGCAACATGTCCGTCAGGCTCAAGTTGTTCACTTTCTTGTTTGTACAACTGCAACATATTGAACAGTAAATGGTCACAGTAAAAGACAAGCGTTTTTGGTCGTCATTCGAAGCGATTCCACTACAGGCATAGTTACTCTCCACGGCTGATAAAATGCAATGATATTTACGTGTAGCAAGCCTCAACATTAATTCCAGCGTAATAACTCCTGAAAATAATATCCATCTCGCAAATGTATTTGTCTCTACAGTCATCTCAACCATCGAATACAGCGACAGGAAAATAATACGGCTTTTTTTTTTCCTGTCGCTGCGTTACTCACAACACTGGTCACAACACAATGTCAGTAACATTTCACATTTACCTAGTACAGCTTCACCTAATTACTGGTTGTTATGTTATCTTATGCCATCTCACTTAAACATACAAATGACATCTTCACTGCGATGTGTTATACCTTATATTACAAATTCACAACACCTAGCTAAGATTTACTTACTTTACAGTTAACGTTAACAGAGTTATAACCGGTGATATTGCTAATGCTAAAGATAGCTATCGCAATTCCTTCTTTACTTACCTTGGTAATTGTGGATAAACTCTTTGTGGAAGAATTTATATCCCTTGTCCAGTTTGTTCCCTTTAGTGGACGAATGTATCTCCACACTCTTCACCACATCGGCGCTGGTGAACTTCGGAAGACAAGTCAAGCTAGTCGAAAACACTCTAACTGCCATTTCTCCGTCAACAAAGCATACACCAGAAATGGGTTTACACTTCCTTGACGTATTTCCGGTTTTTGCGTAAATGGTCTATACTCGAGTCGATTAAAGTTTTGATTCCAAGGTCACGTTTCGATTCTCGATTTTTACATTTATTTATTTTTTAAAGCACAGGTTGCTTTGCCATTTTTTGACCAGACTTTTATGCAATATAATCACAGAAGATGACATTCGAGTTTACAACTAAGCAAACAAAAAACAATAAAACATCCATGTCCATATCTTCACTGAACAATTAAGTGTCTTAACAAACTATTTCCGAACAGTTGAACATATACCACACAGATAACTGCCATGTTAGTTGTGCTGCCAGTGGAAGAATATAGTACACGCACATAGCTGAGCTTGCAAACTGTGGCTTTTTTGTCGACAATGCGAACGTTGTCAACATAATTCACTGGAAATCCAAAATACTTCAAGTTCTGTCGATGGGTCTCCTGCATCTGCAGTTGCCATGCTATCTTTTGACTGGTTGTAGCTAAATTAGAGGAGGTTGACTTACTCGCACTGAGTCGAACTGACCAAAGAGCCAGTTAATTAACCTGAGTAGTGTCACTGAACCGGGAGAATGAACTGACTCGCTCCTGTTACGTCATTCTTGCCGGCAGTACTTCTATACGACAATAAGTCGCGTGGTAATGACACAATCGTTAACCTATTTTTACAAAAACATCTGCTATGGGGTCATAATGTGAGATACAAGGTAATGGAGCCTTTTATACATTGTCGTCTTTCTTTAGAAATAAACAATGGACAAATAGAGTCTTTAAACGCTTCAGGTAAAGTTATTCACTGTCAAAGTGACACCAAAATGAATGGGAGTCAATGGGATGCTAACAGCGGGTGATGGCTTGTTAGCATCAGAATCTCCCCATAGGAGGTATGCTTTCAGATGCTCCCTTATCCACTTGGGTTGTTTTTCTATGGTATTTTTTTTCACTTGGCAAGCCGACCGGACGTGACATGGGGGAATGGCAGCATCGACGATTCCCTTTTTTTATTCGAAATTCGAGATTGTGACTTAATTTCAGTCGATTTCGATTTAAAATCGAAATCGTGGCACCCTTAAAGTGCCCATATTATGAAAAAATCACTTTTTCTGGGATTTGGGGTGTTATTTTGTGTCTCTGGTGCTTCCACACGCATACATACTTTGAAACAAAAACATCCATGCTGTTTTAGTCACGAGGGTCCACCGAGTCTATATCCAAGTTTTCGTGCAGATTGGACTCACGGCCCAGGCCCATATATCACGATGTGGCTAATTAATAAGAAAAATTCTAACAGCGCCATCTAATTTCCGGTTCTCTCTAAATTTGGCAGGGATGCTCAAGCCCCTATGCCGAATAACTGTGTCATGTTTGGTTTCAATCGGAATAAATCTTGGTAAGATACAACCATTCCTGTTTCGACACCCACCTACAGGTAGTTGGTCCTCTGTAACTTGCGCATTGTTTTAGCTATTAAAATTCTTTTGATAACTTTTTGTCACGAGGGTCCTCCGAGTCTATATGCCAGTTTTCGTGCCGATCGGACTCACGCCCCAGGAGTAGTTAGACAGAGTAGGTTTCCCATATATCAATATTTTGCTGATTAATTAAAAACAATTAAAACAGCGCCATCTAATGGCCAATTGACGCCAAGTTTGGCACAGATGCTAAACCAGCCATGACGAACAACCTTGTCAAGTTTCGGGGCAATCAGAATAATTGTTGCCAAGATAACGCAAATTCCTCTTTAGACAGGAAGTTGCTGTAACTTCCACATCTTTTAAATTATCAAAATTCTTTGGATAACTTTTTGTCATGAGGGTCAACAGATACTACCTGCAAAGACTCAAGAAGATTGAAATCACGGTCTAGGACGAGTTTGAAAGAATGTAAAACACCTGAAAAATGCATAATTAAAAATGGCCGCCTTCTGGTTGGGCGGAGCTAATGAAGGTAAATGGGAAATATGTCTGCAATGATTAGAGCAATATGGGTATTAAATCTGGTGAAGATTGGAGCAATTATGTCCAAGTTAAGGCCTTCCAGGCATTAGGGGGCGCTATGGAGCCCACTTACAGGTTTAGGCCAAATGGCTGTACAGTCTTGCAAAGATCCCAGGTGTTTATGTGGGTGCCAATTTTTGTGAGTTTTCGTATATATATTGAGGCCGTCAAAAATGTGCCCAAGTGCTAAAACCAATTAGGGGGCGCTATAGAGCAACCATATCACTCCCAAGCCTAAATGTGAATTCAGATGAAAGAGTTTACTATTGTGCACATGGCTGCAAAATATTGAGAGTTTTCGTGCATCCTGAAGTCCTCAAACAAGTGTTCGTAAAATGAAGATTTTTACACGAAAACCAATATTTCGGAAATTATAAAATTTTGTAATTTTTTCTAAAAATAGCACCATGGACTTGAGGATGAGACCGATGTTCCCTCAAAAGTTGGTATATTAACTTATTACTTTTGTCCAATTTAAGGCGCACGTTAGGGGGCGCTATGGAGCCCCTTGGCAACGCCCGAGCCCAATGACTACAGAACTTTGCAATTTTCGCCAGTTGTGACGTGTGCAAATTTTTGTGAGTTTTCGTGCATGCTAACCCCCTCATAAATGCGACGAGGAATTGGTAAAAATCATAATAATAATCTTATGAAAAACAATAGGTGCTCGGGCCCTAATAAAGAGCAGAACTCCTGTCAACTGCTGTGGGCTTCTATGTCTCTGTCTGTGATGTCAACATGCCTATCCTGATTCGGTATGGTTTCCCCATGTGCAGATGCAGAGCCACATACACAATGCTGTGAGACTGTCACAAAGGGTACCTTCACATCGGCTTGAGCCTTCCTCAGGGTGTAGCAAAGATAAGCTGAAAAGAGTAAAGTAAGCTAAAAAGAGAACAGAAGAGAGTAGCCGAGCTTCCACCAGACAACTCTGACTAGCTTTTAGTTTTTGCAGAGTTTCGCAAAATAAAAAAGGGCAGGACAGTGAGCTGGCCTTCTTGTTATTGGACTATTAAGTAATATTAGCTGACTTGCTATGTCTTGTGTTGTTGCACCTTTGGCTCTGTTAGCAGAGTTGTTGACTCGCTAGATTTTGATTACATGTAATAACAAATGCACATGTAGAGGTATCGATATTTATGACAGCAGTGTAAAAGTAAATTACTGTGAAACTAGGGACACAAATCTAAAAAAAAAAAATATTAATGTTACACAATGTTGATTTACCTTGCATTGTTAATTAAGTCCTAACTGAACACCAACCTGAGAGTTTCCATTCTGCAGTGTGGACTCTTCAATCCAGGAGACACGAGCTTCACTCCTGAAATCTGCAGGTCATTGTTACTCAGGTCCAGCTCTCTCAGACTAGAGGACTTAGAGCTGAGAACTGAGGACAGAGCTTCACAGCTTCTCTCTGAAAGGTCACAGCCACTCAGTCTGAAAGGGATGCAATAAAATGTCAATCCAATAATTAACATATGAAGAAAACAACCGCTCAGAGGGTGATACTTTTTAATTAAGTGAACACCAACCTGAGAGTTTCCAGTCTGCAGTGTGGACTCTTCAGTCCAGCCGACACCAGCTCCACTCCTGAATCCTGCAGGATGTTGTTACTCAGGTCCAGCTCTCTCAGACTACAGTACTGGGAGCTGAGAACTGAGGGCAGAGCTTCACATCTTCTCTCTGATAATGTACAGCCACTCACCCTAAAAGAGATTCAATAGAAAGGCCATCCAATAATATATGAAGAAAATAACAACTTAACACAAATTGCTGAGCACCAACCTGAGACTTTCCAGTCTGCAGTGTGGACGCTCCAATCCACAGGACAGATGCTTCACTCCTGAATCCTGTAGGTCGTTGTTACTCAGGTCCAGCTCTCTCAGACTAGAGGACTGGGAGCTGACAACTGAGGACAGAGCTTCACATCTTCTCTCTGACAGGTTACAGCCACTCAGTCTGAAGAGGAATCAACAACAGATAAGAACACATATACAAACAAACAAAACAAATTATAATTAAAGAAAAATTTAATTTAATCTGGATAGTTCTGTGTGCACGTACAGAGCTTTGTTGGAGGCTTTGACCACTGGCAGCAGCTTCACAATAGCCTCCTCTGAAGCAGAGTATTTCTTCAGGTCAAACACATCCAGATCTTTTTCTGATGACAGTAAGATGAAGACCAGAGCTGACCACTGAGCATGAGACAGTTTATCTATGGAGAGACTTCCTGAACTCAGGGCCTGTTGGATCTCCTCCACTAGAGAACGATCATTCAGTTCATTCAGACAGTGGAACAGATTGATGCTTCTCTCTGAAGACAGATTCTCACTGATCTTAGTCTTGATGTACTCAACTGTTTCCTGATAGGTCTGTGAGCTACTTCCTCCGTATGTCATCAGACCTTGTAGGTGTTTCTGATTGGTCTGCAGTGAAAGACCCAGGAGGAAGCGGAGAAACAGGTCCAGGTGTCCATTTGGACTCTGTAACGCCTTGTCCACAGCACTCTGGTAGAAACATGTTGATGTTGATTGTTCTTCTGACAGCAGATTGACTCCAGAGTTGATGAATGTCAGATGGACATGAAGAGCAGCCAGAAACTCCTGAACACTCAGATGGATGAAGCAGAACACCTTGTTCTGATAAAGTCCACTCTCCTCTTTAAAGATCTGTGTGAACATTCCTGAGTACACTGAGGCTGCTCTGATATTGATGCCACACTCTGTCAGGTCTGATTCATAGAAGATCAAGTTGCCTTTCTGCAGCTGCTCAAAAGCCAGTTTTCCCAGAGACTCAATCATCTTCTTCATCTTTTTATTCCCGTTTGAGTCCCAGCTCCTCCACTGTATTTGATGTTCTTCAGTTTGGACTGAACCACCAGGAAGTGGATGTACATCTCAGTCAGGGTCTCGGGCAGCTCTCCTCCCTCTCTGGTTTTCAATAACTCATCCAGAACTGTAGCAGTGATCCAGCAGAAGATTGGGATGTGGCACATGATGTGGAGGCTTCGTGATGTCTTGATGTGGGAGATGATTCTGCTTGCCTGCTTCATGTATCTGTATCTCTTACTTAAGTACTTCTCCTTCTGTGGGACAGTGAACCCTCTGATCTCTGTCATCATGTCAACACACTCAGCAGGGATCTGACTGGCTGCTGCAGGTCGTGTGGTTATCCAGAGGCGAGCAGAGGGAAGCAGATTCCCTCTGATGAGGTTTGTCATCAGCACATCCACTGAGGTGGACTCTGTAACATCAGTCAGGGTCTCCGTGTTGTGGAATTCCAGAGGAAGTCGACACTCATCCAGACCGTCAAAGATGAACACAACCTGGAACTCTTCAAACCTGCAGATTCCTGCTTCTTTGGTTTCACTATAGAAGTGATGAACAAGTTCCACCAAGCTGTACGTTTTCTCTTCCAGCACATTCAGCTCTCTGAAAGTAAATGGAAATATGAACTGGATGTCCTGGTTGGCCTTTCCATCAGCCCAGTCCAGAGTGAACTTCTGTGTTACGACTGTTTTCCCAATGCCAGCCACTCCCTTTGTCATCACTGTTCTGATTAGTTCATCTCTTCCAGGTGGGGTTTTAAAGATGTCTTCTTGTCTGATTGTTGTTTCTGGTCTGTTTGGTTTCCTGGATGATGTTTCAATCTGTCTGACCTCATGTTCATCATTAATCTGCAGTCCCTTCATCTCTGATATTGATTGCCGTGTAGATCTTATTCAGAAGGGTTGGGTTTCCTTCTTTTGCAATCCCCTCAAACACACACTGGAACTTCTTCTCCAGGTTGCACTTGAATTTAGGGCGGCACACTGCAACACAAGTTTCTGAACAACTTGACAAAACAAATAACAAATTAAATCAGAGAATCTAAACATTTAAGGCTGTATCAGTTTTAAGAAAAACAACCCTTGATCTGATGCAAATGTGTGCAGTTTAGTTACAGCATAGTTTGGAAATATACACTTCTCACATTTTGCCTCCATTTCCTCTTTCCATCATGATAAATCTGTTAAAATACTCTTACTGCTCTGCAGACAGTCATTCAGCTCCTCCTGCTTCATTCTCCTCAGGAAGTGCAGTGTGATCTTCAGAAATGCCTCTCTGCTGCTCGTCCTCTGCTGTTCATCCTCACCGTCCAACACATCTTTATCCTCCCTCTGACTCGCTAAGCATTCTGGGTAATCTGGACTCAGAACCTTCTGAAACTTCTTCAGCTCGTTTTTTACAAAAGTGATGATGTTCTCTTCCAGCAGCTAGAACAGAATGATAAACTAAACATTTCATTTAAAGAACACACGTGAATCATTAGTCTGAAGGCCTGCTATCCTTGAATGGCAGTTTAGCATTTCAACAGGAGTACTCTCCTATTGAACTCTGGAGAAAACATCAAGTTTACTGTCTTTCAGTTACTCAAATCTGCACACAGCTTACAAAAGTGTTCCGATATGGTATCAGGTATGTCTTCAATCAGAATGTCATCGCCTTCTCATCTATCAGATTTTATTGGACTCATGATCAAACTCAAAACTTTACTGCTTCTTCCTTCTCAGCCAACAAGTACAAAAATGTATTATAACTTCTTGTTTCAGTTGTTTTTTATGGTGCCCCCAAAGGGTCACTGCGAGATTTTTACATCTGATTTGTAAATCAATGATTGTCCCACCACTGGTGTGCAGCGATAACCTCAGAACTCAGGATACATGGCTCTCCACTGTGCGTCAGTAAATTGGCTGTTATTAATTAAAAATATCAGTATCTTGCTGGATGTTATGGTCCTGGTATCACTATGCAGCAGATCAAAACCACATTTTGTGGCATTGTCCACCTCGATTATGAAGCTCTGAGAATTAGATAATAACAAAGTTCACTTTTAAATTCTTACATTCCATCAGCAGCTTGTCCAACTTTAAATTCATCAATATGATCCATAGACCACTCACTCTTCATGGACACACAGCTGGGTTCAGGTCCTGGTTCAGGTCTTTGCTGCAGACTAATGAAAAGTAGTTTAACATGAAAATAATACTTTTAACTAGTTACATTAATTCATTTGCTCTGTTTTATCATCATATCAATAATGATATATGTCTCATTTTGAGAATTGAGTGTCAGGATAAATACTATAAATGGATCTGTCTCAGAGTAGATCATGTTGTGAACATGTGAACTTTTCTTAGTGCTGCACTCTGAAGCAGAATCTCATATCACTTTGACTCAACTTGAGTCTGATGACTTAAGACTCAAGTTCACAAAATCAAAAAATTAACAACAATGACTTGTGATTTCACTTGGACTTGATAAGCCCAAAGATGTATTATGATCTTTTAAATCTTTTCTTGTTGCAATGAATCAACTCTTCATATTCCTGAAAACAGATGAACTTTCAGCTGTTGTAAGAAAGGTGTTTGGCAGTTCAGAGCTGGCTGGTGGTTCCGGTTCTGGTATCACTGGGCATCAGATTAAAACCACATTATGTGGCATCGCTGAACCATGACTATGAAGCTCTGACAGAGCTTCATATTAACAAAGTTCACTTTTAAATTCTTACCTTTCATTAGCAGCACCTTTTCCAAACTTAAAGTTATTAGGACGATCCTTAGACCTCTTCCTCTTACTCTTCATGGACACACAGCTGGGTTCAGGTCCAGGTTTCTCCTGCTGCATGCTGATACAAACAAAGACAGGAAATGAGTAACGGTTCATCAAAATGTAATCTGAGATTTGAGATTCATTAATTTAGAATAGGGACAGAGCATATTGATGAACATTTATGTTAAAATGCAGGATTACAGCAGGTGGCTAATTACATCCTTGGAAGGTTGGTGTTAAAATAAAGTTCCAACACAATAAATTGATAGGACACAATAACAGTAAAAGACTAAAATAAACAAACTTGTTCACAAAAAGCCAGGATTTGGGAGACCAAATGAATTTGGTGTTAAACGCTAAAGTGCTTAAGTGCTGTATCTTTCATCAGTCGTCTCTTTGTTGACTAATCACGGTAGTATTTGATATTATATACATACTGTATATATTCAGTGTGAATCATGATGGTGGAGTAATGTGAGTGCTGAGCTCTAACATGGAGAAGAGTCTATCATCATCTCACCTCTGAGCTTTGGTCTGGCTGTCATGGTCCCCACACAGAGTGGTTTTAGAGGGAGGGGCTCCCTCCTCTCTGTCCTCACACTGACTCATAGCAGAGTCCACACCTGCTGGGAGACATACACTCTGTCACTATAACAAACTTTTCCTCACAGGACATATTAGTCTCTTATTCCTCTCTAACATGTCACAAATACTGTAGAAAACAGTGAATCAGCTGCTCTTTCCTTCAGGCACACACAAACCAAGTCTGTCTCAGTAGTTGGAAGATGGCTGTGGTTTGAATACAATGCATGACGCCCAGGTGGATCTAAGATGTCCGACAAGTTCTGACACATCCTTCGTTTTTCACTGATGATTTAAGCTGTCACACATCAGATGATGGAGTTCTACTATCTGTCCACTAGATGGAGCTAACTGGGCATCTAATGAGCTAAAGATCAGCAACATTAACTCTCTGCTGTTCACTCTCCAAGTGGCCTCCTTGTGATGTATCCTGTTACCAGTAACTGTAAAAAAAGGGCTGAGGGGAAGTGGAAGAAGGGAAGTGGAAATAATGACTTTAGCTGATAATACTTCTGTACTTTTACTTTGATAAACTAAGTACATTTAGCTGATAATACTTGAGTACTTTTAACTCAGTAATATCTTCAAAGTAGAACTTTAACTTGTACTAATGCAGTAGGCTTTGACAGTGTGTATTATTACTTTTACTGCAGTACAGAATAAACATTAGAGACTTCAGACACTTTCATGAGTTGACACACACACACACACACACACACACACACACACACACACACACACACACACACACATGTAGTGGAGTATGAAAAAAGGATTATTGTTTATTAAATCGGTGTTGCTGAAGTTAAATAAATTCTATTACACTTTAAAGAGCAGGTGTCTGGTTGTGCAGGTCAGTGCTCATATTCACTCCTTCAGTGTTCACTTAGTAAATATGAGATTCATTAATTAAGACATTTAATAGCTGCATCCTTAAGAGACTGCATCCACAGTTCAGTTATTGGTCCTTGAGTTTAGGGTGGTGCCCTGTTGATTATTTATTCAATTTGAAAAAGTGAACATTAGGCAGAAAGGTTGTGACCCTAGTGCTACCAAAGCAGAAGGTAATAGCAGAACCATTAAAAGGTGAAGGAAGTAAGGTCAGTATTGGGATGGGAGTTATTGTTGAGGAGTCATTCTGCAGGAATGAAAACAAGTCAGACATTTAGAAACTTTTGTTTTTGTCATCACACAAGGCTAATTGATAATGAATTATTGATATAATCAAGTGTAGCAGTCATTAACATCTGTTCTTGTTTTTAGACAGCTGTGATGCTCCACCAGATGTTCCAGCTGCAGTCAGTTAGCTGCACATGTCCAAACTGTGCAGCTTGATGCAGAATCAACAGTAGCAGTTGACAGGCTGTTGTTCTAGCTCACATTCCTCCTGTTTAACAACACTGGGCACTTTTCCTCAGGTTGGTGAAAAGACTTGGGTGACCATATTTGGCAGGAGGTTTAGAGGTCCTCCCCTTAAGAAAATGTGACCATTTAAAAAAAAAAGAAAATGCAATTTGACAGCATTTTGGAGCATTATTATTACCATACCTGTGTCTAAAGCAGTTAGTTGTGATGCTCAGATTGATTTTACATTCACTTGGCTTCGGTACTGTCCAAAACTGCTGGAGTCTGTGATGAAGACTGAAGCTAAAAGTTCAGATATAATATTCACAAAGTCAACATTAATTAAAGTGGTTGTACTCCCAGTTTGTGTGTTGGTTGGCTGTCCCAGCTGATTTCTGCTGATTGGAAACATCTCCAACTTTCCATCCGACAACTGAAGAAGGAAAGTGAACCGACAGCAGCACCTGTCCGTCCATCAGTCACCTGGAGCGGGAGGGGGGGACACGCGCTTCTGCTGTTCTGCCAAAAAGTGATCGCAGCCCCTGCCTTCACACTGAAAGGTTGTTTCTGCCTCAAAAATACTGGATTTCAATTATATCTGACAGATTATAGCCAACAAGAACTAAACCAGTTTAAATACATTCTTTAAGAAGCAATACATCCATAAAATGCACGTTTCCACTTGCCAAAAAGTGATTGTAGCTCCTAGCTTGTGTTTGAACGGTTGTTTCTGAAGAGAAGATGACTTCATTTAATGAATGAGGGTCATATCTGACAGATTATTGCCCACCCAGAACTTTCTACTAGTTGAAATATCGTTTTAAAGAGCAAATTAATCCAGTTACACGCAGTTTTCCAGCTAAATTGTGGACGTAACGTTTCAACTGCTCCCACGGACGTCATGTTCACGTATTATTCATCCCAATAATCTGCCTCAGGTTGAGACCAAATCAAACAAAACTGTAACTAAAGTGACAAAACTAAAATATAATTAACAGAAATACAAACATAAAAGCAGAGCTATCGCACATTCATTTCAAACATTTGTTTTCCCAAATTTTAAATATATTACAAAATGATTCAAAATATAAAGGACATAATAGTAATGTGGTGTGTTAAATAGTAATGCTGTGATGCTGTATGAAGAGGAATCCGCCGACACTGTTCTTGATTATAAAAAGGTTTATTACAAGCAAAGATTCAGCATCAATTTTACAAACTCCTGCAGAGAGCTTGGAGAACGACCAACCCAAACCTCAAAATTTGCCGCTCTGCCTTTTCTTTGTGTGAACAACGTATATATCCTATGCATTGTATCAACATAGGATGTGATATGTGTGAGTATATGATTCGACCACAGAACTGACCAATCAATGCCTGTTATCTGGCAAAAAAAGGTCTCTTCTGTCTTGGGGGGACCTCTGCTCATGTTAACAATTTCCAGATGTTCTCAGTGAATGTAGAGTAAAGTTCATGCATCCTGCTTATACCAACTCTTAAGTCAAAGTGTATAGAAAGTTATAGAATGTCAATATACCACAGTAACCAATAACAGTTGATTATTTTTTAGATGTTACAGATCATGAAGTGTTTTTAGTCCAACAGTTCAAATGTTGATCATCCCAGAGATGAAATCAGATGAATGTTTTTGTGTTTGAGTCTCAGATCTGCTTCACAGTGCAGAGTGTGTGTGATGGTGAACAGACTGAACTTTGATTTCAGCAGCTGATCTTCAGTCAGTGTTTCTGTCCACAGGAGAGACTCTCAGTCCTGCAGAGGACTCAGACACACTGAGGCACCATGGCCGAACCCAAAAGCAGGATAAAGAGGTTGAGTGAATGTGGTGTTGAAGGTGTGGAGGAGGATCAGTGAGTCAAAGGAGAATGTGTAGAAGGACAGAGAGCCAGCAGGACAGTCCACATACACTGCTACTCTGTTAGAGACAGAGGAGGAGGAGATGGATGTTCCTCTCTTATTGTGCCAGACAGAGTAACCATCATCAGAGCACTCCAGACACCAGGAATGATCATTCCATCCAAACCTACAGTCATCACTGCGTCCTCTCCTTCTGATTCCTCTGTAACTCACTGATATATTACCCACTCCTCTCCTCTCGACCTCCCAGTAACAGCGACCAGTCAGACCATTTCTACACAGCAACTGACCCCAGTAGTCAAATCTGTCTGGATGATCAGGATATGACTGATCCTCTCCCACATCTGTCACCTTCCTGTTGTTGTGAGACAGTTTGAGGTATCTGTGTACTGTGTTTGTGTCCAGTTCCAGTTCACAGACATCTGATGGAGAGAACAAGACACAATACAGCTGCAGGTTATCATCTGATGATTTATTAACAACTTTACTGACAATAACTGAAAGAAAATCATTCAAATGTTCATTTCATATTCAGCTGTGAGTGATGTTTAACAATCCAGTTCTAACAACATGAACAGTTAGTGAACATGAGAGTCAACATGTCAACAATGTTCAGCTTCTTGTCCTCGTGTTGACCCGATGATGACAGCTGATGATCCAAATCTAGAAACATGAACTGAATTAAGTCTCACTAATAAAACTGTCACATCTTTTTCTACTGCAGCACAAAGCAGCTCTGAACCATCTGCTTTCTAAAACTGATATTAGCTGATGTTCACTTTATAGAAATACCAGTTTATGTATGAAAAATTAGTTTTTATGGTATGTTTGTGTCTGTGTCGTATATCTGATACCAGGTCTCCATCAGGGAGGAACTGGAAGATAAATCTACCTCAACTCACTTTATTCACATTTTAAACATCTTTGTGACATTAATTATGCTGTGTTGTGTTTATGAACTGTGAGTCTTTTTCAATTTTATTTATTAAAATCATCCAGAGAAGAAAACTGAAGGCTACTTGAACACAACAACTTATGTGTGAATAAAAAATAAAGAAACAAAGTTAGCTTTCTGTTGGCTCGACTGTTGATTCATGTATTTATGTATTTATTAGTTCTGTTGGATCAACGTGTTCAGTTTGTTCTGTTTGTGGATTTTAAATTAATTCATTAAATCCTAACATCTTTCCAGCCACAAAAACAGAAACTTATCTCATAAGAGAAATTTATCTTCATACTTCAGGCAAGAAAATCAAAAAATCATAAATACTGTTAAATAAATATAAATAAAGTGTTTATTTTATACAGTTAACTACATGAATAAATGGTATTTCAGTTCATAACTGGGTGAATACAATGAAAAATACTTTTCCCATAATCCTTTGTTTGGAAGTGAAGTGTGATGTATTTTCAGTGGAGTAATCTAAGTGAATTATTTCCTGTATAGCTCCACTCCTAGCCAATCAGATGACTTTGTTGGGGAGTAGAAAAGAAAGGAGGAAGTCAGAGAGGACATGTAGAGCACGTTGGAGGGAGAAACATGCAGTCAGCAGAGGAGAGAAAAACTAACTTTAATGTCCAGCTGACTGATGTTTGGAGACTAATGGACTTTTAAAGTTTTGGCACAAGTATCATTGTTGCAGCTAACAGTCGTGTTCAACTCTCAGTTTGGTAACTTGTTATCCCGTAGTTTGAAGTGAAGTTCAGGCAGGTTAGCTGCACCATTACTAAAGTTACACTCACTTCACTAATCCTAACGGCTACCAAATATCACGTTCTTCTTCTTCTGTGTAAATTGGATTTATGTTTTTTAGTCTGAAAATAATCGGTTTGTTTTATTAATGTATTTATTCATTTTTCAAAAATAAATTACACTATTTACTAAGGGAATTCTAGGGGTAGATACAGCAGCCCCAAGCCCCCCCTGGCACTGCCTATGGACTAGGGCTGCCAGTATGAAGAAAATATGCCATAACGTTGTTGAATATTGCAATTACGACTTTAGTGGCAGTTACATTTTAAAGTGTTAAAGTTTTCTACTGATCTTTTCTTCCAACTATCTCAAAAAATCTCTGAGTGTCTTTCACTGTGTGTTTATTGCAGCATTTGATATCCAGATGAGGTTAAAGAAACATATATAGTGCAGCCCTATGGAGGACAGTGTTAATTAGCTGCTGTGACTACTGCCTTGTATAAGGAGGGACTCCACCAGACCTGAGAGCCACACAGACGATTGCCTGGTGAACCTTGCCTGCAGCGGTTTCATCAATCCAGCTCGTTGACTCTACTCGGCTGTTTTCTTCTTCATTAAGAAACGAGGCGATCCGGTGATTCTCCACAGTGGGAGTGTCACTGAAACAGCTCATGTGTGTAACTTCCTGTTGTGTTCTTAAACCCCAAACAAAGCATGAGTAGACTTTATATTTCACAGTTACTGTTTTCCGTCAGAACATTATAGAGCTCAACGTTTCCGGCTAAATAATGGATTAATTAATGATTTTAAAAACCAATTTTTTAATTCCTGTTTTAATGTACAATTAAATATGAAATAAAGAAATTTCATTTTCCAAGACCCTGGTGACCCTCCTTATTATTCTTTGTTCTTTGTTGTTCCTAAACTATTCTTTATACTTCTATGAGGTTTAAAAGCCTGAGAGTCCACCCATGGTGGAGTTAAGAAAACTCACTTTTTCATAATGTTCTATTTGCAGAAGATGTGACTGTTGCATATACTGTTTTACAAACATTAGATCTTCAGCTTTCAGAATCCATAAACCGATTGTATGTTGTCCAAACTACAACAATAAAGTTGTAAAAATACAAACTTTGTAAATATAAAAAGTCAAACATTTTGGGATATGCATCTCCATTTGCACTGGAATGTTAGAAATAGGTTTTCTTACCATTAAATTAGAACAGATATGTGCACATAGGCATTATGGTTGATTAATTTTAGGAGATAGGGCTCAGGGGCAGAGTTTAATGGTGACTCATGTAGTCAGTAATGCTTCATTGAATAAAACAATCAGCTTTGTATTTACAGTAAAGAGAAACAAACTGTGTGCTGTTTTGTCTTCATTAATCAAATTAAATCCACACTTACACTTCATCAGACGAAGTCTTAACCCCTGCTCTCCACCATGGTCCACGCTGGAGGAAGAAACACAGACAGAATGATTTTCTACTCAAGATGAGTCCTAACTGCTTTTCAACATGAAGCCGTGTTTGTCAGAGAGACAGAGAAACTCATCTCAGTCAACTGTCTCCATGACTAAGACTGTGACGGTATAGTTTTTTTTCTTACTGTGGTGAAGAAGCAACGTATCACCGCGGTATAGCGTAAGATAAAAGGAGAATGGCAGGGTGTCTTAAGTGAGTGATGTCAGTGCCTGTGTGGTTGCGCGAGGACAGCGAGCGGTAACGGAGAGTAGCGTATGAGTGCGGCTGTAAGGAGAAGCGAGAGGAAAAAGAGATAGTAAAGGTGATGTAAAGTGAGTTAAAAGTGAACAATAAATTAACAAGCTTGAGCTTCTCAAGACACGGTGGCTTTATCTGTTGTCAATACTGTTGGTTAAATTACCCCAGAAAAAACATTGACTTAAAGGTACAATATGTAAAATTTCTGCATTAAAATGTCTAAAAACAAACATACCTATGTTGTATATTTTATGAGTTGTGTTCTTATACTATCCTAAATGTTTCCACCAAATTACAAACCCAGAGAAATCTGTTATTTTATTTTTGACACAGGACATTTCCTTTAGTCGCCTGTCAATGGCGTCATATAACCTTTCACCATCTAGTTACTTGTAATGTCCGTCAAAACCGTCAAAACACGGTCACCCAGATGATATGTTCAATAGTAATTGTAAATCATACAATGTCACAGAAAGAAATACTCCATAACACTGCTTTTTTTGCCACACAGCATCATTTTGTGATTAATTACATGCCACTTTGCAACACAGTAATACATCAGATACCTTTTTTATTGATACATTTCAATATCGATCCAGCTTAACGTTACTACAATGTGACAAGTAGCTAACGTTAATGCTAAGGCTTAGTGGGTAACATTATGAGGTTACAACATTGTTCAACACGCTCAAAGTTATTTTTAGTATGATTGTTTTGACCACGGTTAACAGCACTGGGCTAACCCACGAATAAGTTCACTAGTAACGTTAACGTTAGCTGTTTAGATAGACAATTAATCTAATGCTAATTTAGCCAGCTAGCACACCCTGGTCTGTCTGCCTCACTCCCCTGGCGCTGAGAGACTTCAGTCGGGATGACAGCTGACAACAGCCCCGGGGCATATAACTAGCTAGTTACCGTTAGCCCCCAATTTTATTTCCCATTTTTTGGGATTAATAAAAATCTATCTATCTATCTATCTATCTATCTATCTATCTATCTATCTATCTATCTATCTATCTATCTATCTATCTATCAGTCAGCTAGCAGCAAGCCACTACCATTACAGCAATCCAAACTCGGCCAGCACTTAACTCCAGTGCTCAGTGCTAACTACGCTAACGGTAATTTAATGAAGCGTCGGGAAACAGACCATTATCAGACCCAGGCACCCGAGTCAGAACAACGTTCATCCATAATGTTAGCTACGTTTCCGTTAGCGCTACAGGTGTTTGTGCCGAAAATCTTCTCCATGCCGAATCTCTCCAAAATGTCATCTCAACACATTTAGAAGTTGTTGAGTTATTTCAGTCTGGACCAACATTACCATCCCCAGAGACATGCTGCTAGCTGGACTAAGATGAGAATGATTTTACAGCCAAGTTTTTAATGTTTCTTATGAATGTTTCCATTCAATAAGACTTCTGTGGATCAGAAATAAGAAGTCCTTCATGACGGTGGACCAGAGCAGAAAGACATGAAATTAGAGAAATTAGAGGCTCCTGCAGAGTGTGAGCTTGTGTTGTCTGTCCATACCTGAGAGTGCCCAGTTCACTCTGGGGTGGATCAGCAGACAGCTTCACTCCACTCAGGGACTTTTGGATCTTGTCCGCTAAAAGAAGAATGATTTCATGAATCCCAGAGGAGAGGTTACATTCTTTCACTCTGTTATTTTACACATTACACATATACCGTGTAGTTAGTCTACACATAAGGACCTGAAGCACAAGCATTTAATGTCAGAGCCTAGTATTCCTGTGTGAAAACACTTGGGAAGACCTTTGTCCCATTGAAAAGCTTTCCAAATGTCCGGGTTTAGCCTTTCCTATTATTGGGATATTTGGTAGGCTTTTAATAAGGATTGTGTCTTCCCCAATGTTCTTGCCCAACTGGGATCTCGCTGAGATGTATGTATGGGCCTCAGACTTCTCCTTTCTGGGGTAACTCCATGTGCAAATCCCCCCTGGAGAACCAAGGACATTTGGGAAGGTGTTTTCCACTGTTTTAAAGCTGCAACAGTAGTAGGGAAGGTGTTTGTGTCACCTGGTTCAGGAAAGAACTGAATTTTCCCTAACCAATCACCAGAGACTTCTAGTCTGAGCTGGCCAACTTTGGGTTAAGCACTATGCTAACTTAAATGGGGATACAATAGTTAGTTATCAAACCGAAAACGTTTAAATTCTGATAATAACATGAGTAATTCCGCTTAAAACAATTGATCCACTGTTTTAAAGCCACAACAGTAGCTTCAGAGTAGACTACGGGAGAGCCTAAGACGTAAGCACAATTTTAACTAACTTGTTTGAGATTGGCCAGAGAGCCCAGTACCCAGAGTATGCTTGCAAAGTAAAAGGTAAAGACAAACAGGGCCGGACGTCCGATAAAATCTTCGACTCATGGTATGCCAGATGGCCAGTAATCCACTGGAGCAAAGTCAAAACAAAGTACTATGTCAACTGCTTTACAACAGAGTTAGTCCCACCCATGGTGCTGATAAGCTGATCATTAGACATTGGCTCAATTATTTTTTTAACCAAAAAAAGGCCATTTCATGTCGTGATGCCAGATGGATCAGTTAACTTGGAGGAGTGGTGGGATTCAAAGGTCTGGACCCAGACAACAGTAGTATATACAGTAAATACAGACCTGAAGCTTCAGTGATTTGATCACTCTGAACCTGCTCTGTCATGACTTTTTTTTTTGCCTTTTGGTCCTGAAAATGGGAAGAGAAAGTTACACACAATGATAAAAACAGTAATTTGCTGCATGTTGTCAACATTTCTCTGTGTTTATGAAGAGATTTGTTCCTCACCAGTTTCTTAAGCACTTCATGGACAGCGTCAAAAATTGCATCTTTGTGCATCTTATATAGTTGTTCTGTCTCAGTTGTACACTCTGTTATACACAACATAGAGTAAAGATGTAATGTTGGAGCCAGGCATCACAAGCTATTGTTCTGTGTCAATTCAGAGATGAATGAAGGAGTCCTCACCAAGGGCTCGAGGCCTTTGTTCGGGTTCATTGTCCCAGCATCTCTGCATCAGTCCTTTCAATTCTGCCAACCCCAGAGCATCGCCCTTGATATCGTCCAGCAGTGGACGCTGTCCCTCTGGGATGAGGAGCTCCACTCTGGTGGGCTGTGCATCTACATTGGAGGAAGAATTAAAAAGGCTGTCAGAGTGGCCTTGAGTTTAGCGCTGAAACCTGTGTCTATTGTAAGTTCTGGCCATTGGACAGAAACAGAGTGGAAATCTAAAGTGAGCCCTACCCCCCATTTTCGGGGTTGGTGAAAGGCAGGGCCCTCTACTGTCTGTAGTACCTATGACCAAAGCACCTAGTATAAGAGCACACAAATCCACTACGGGGGAGGTCGGGGTGGTGGCCCTTAGCTTTTCGAAGATGTGACGCTTTAAATTATGATTTGAGCAATGATAGTAAGAGAGGCTAAAGACAGTCACTTACTTTCATATGGTTGTTTCCCTGTGACAATGGACCAAATGAGTATCCCATAACTGAAAGAGAGAGTTACATGTCAGGATTACTATCCATGTCATAACAATCACACCCTGATTGTTTGATGGATAGGGTTTGTTGTCATTTGTAAATTGAGGCTTTTGTGAGAATGAACACAATCAATGACAACAACAAAATCAGTACCTGAAGTCACCTGAGTATATATATTATAATACTCTAACCAATTCCCTCACCTCTAAAGGACTATGTCACTGATATTTTGACTTCCTGTCAAGACTGAACCTGTGCTAGACTTGGTAGACATGAGGGCAGGAGGGATCCCGTCTCCAGTTATTATTTATTATATGATAAATAAAACACTCTTATCCATGTGCTGGTTCGGGCCTTTTATACCTGTAGATATCAGAGGCTCGTTTAGGTTTGTATGTTAACCCAAACGCCTCCGGGGGCATGTAGTTGGTCGTCCCCCCTCCCTCTTTATCATCCTTGGAAACCTGTGTGACGCTGTAGGAAATCCGGGAAAGGCCAAAATCTGTAAGCTGCAGAAAGAATTAGCAAAGAGAGGAAGGTGGCAGAAAAGGGATTTACTTTGTTTGAGTATTTTCTTTTTATGCCACTTTCTACTTCTATTCCACTGCATTTATTGTTTAGTTACTTTAGAAATCAAGAATTTTGCACACAAAGTATACAAGGAGCTTATCAAATATGTTTTTCAATTTATACAGTACAGCTAAAACATTTAGTCCATTAATTAATCAATTTACTCTATTGTATTAATTGGCAACTATTTTGATAAGCAACACTGTCAGAAAATGAGGAATGTGATGGTTTAAATTATCTGAAGAGGAAAACAAAGAGGAAAATTGTATTTATTTGACACATCGTCAAATTGTTACTTTTGGACATGGCACAAAATTTAGTTTTTGATGTTACTGCTGTGAGAATACGCACACACAAAAAAAATGGATTGTTATCGATTTCCATTTGAATGATCCGATATCAATTCATAAAATCCCCTCTGAACTAAATTATTAGTGTCCCTGAAATATCCCAAATTGATATTTAATTGAATCGGGAAAAAAATGTATTCCTGAAATCAGTGCTAATGTGAAGTTATTAATTGAACAAGTTGTCTTTTTCAGTCAAAGATCAGTTTTACTCCTCTTAATAATGCTTCATACTGTACAATGTTAAGACCTGGAGTTTGGCTCTTTTAAAACAGTAAAACCCTTTCGCTTCCTTTTTATCTAGAGTCGTTTCTGCTTATTATCAAGTTGCAATATTTAGGGAAAACCATGTCTGTAGTTTACATGACTTTCAGCCTTTATTTAGTCTCCATAAAATGTGCAAACTATTATAACAATATAAAGTATAAGGTATAAGCATGAGGCCTGACCTCCCCTGAAAGCCTGGGACTCACCTTGGCATTGAGAGAGTCGTCCAGCAGCACGTTGGGGGGCTTCAGGTCCAGGTGGAGAACGGGACGGGGCAGACTGTGGAGGTAGTTTATACCCTGAGCCACTTGGTGAGCCAGTCTGAAGACCAGCGGCCAGGGTGGAGGTCCATCCAAGGCTTCCTGTAAGATTGTTTTCAAAGTTACAGATCGACAAATAGTGGAGTTAGTGAGCAATAAATACAACTTCTGCTTTGTATACACTACCATTTAAAAGTTTGGAATCATCTGTTATATTTATGTTGTTCTTCTTTCCTTCAATATTAACTATTTCAACATAAAAACGGCATAATTCAGACATTTACATTTGATTTTCTTTTGGAATGACAAGATTCAAATTTTAATTAGTCAATCATACTTTTGTTCTGATGTTTTTTTTAAATTTTAAATTTAAAACTGTTACCTATAGCAGAGTATTTTTGTACCTCTAAGTAAAAGATGAGTGGTTCTTCCACCCCTGGTTACCTGTAGGGAGGCCAGTGATCCTCTCTCCATGAGCTCCATGACCACACCAAGCTGTGTTTCCCAACCAGAGTTGGGCGGTAGACCCTTGAAGACCCCTAGGACACGAATAACATGCGGGCTGCTTGCTTCTTGCATCCTCTTGATCTCACGCAGCAAAGATTCATTGGTCCTGTGTGTGTTTGTTTGCATTATAAGTGATTCACACAACTTAATGTAATTATAAACAGAAAACTCTTTGTAAGCACTCACCCGTCGTCATAACGAAGCAGTTTAATGGCCACGTCACAGGCCCATTGACGATGCCTGGCTTTGTAGATTTGTCCGAAACCTCCGGAGCCAATCACCTTCCAGTCCTTGAGGCTGGAGTCTTCAATAAACTGAGCCATAGTTCACTGGAGAAGCAAATCATTCATGATAATTAAACCCTTAGCTGGACATTTATCCAGCATGTGAATTTTGGCGCAGATTAAAATTCATATTAGAAAAAACTTATTGTCAAGGTGTGACAAATTTCCTGCCTCATGGCATGCTGTTCCATGAAAACACGAAAGCCTTGCAATTTGGAATTGGGAAGGTCTTTAGCTTCTGCTCACCCAATTTGAAAAGGATCTGTTGAACCCTCTAGGAGGAGTTCAAGAAGGGCTGTAAAGGGCCTAAAATTGTGTGTCGACACATTATAAACTTCACCTATGACACCATCTATACATAGTTATAGACATAACTTTGACTACCTATGATACATTCGAGCTATCAACTATTCATTTGCAATTCAGGGTCACACAAGTCGGAGGATTATACCAAACCAAATTTGAAACAAATCTAATAAACCCTCTAGGAGACGTTTGAAAAAATATGTATTGAATACATGAAAAAACGTAAGTTTACTAATTCAAAATAGGTTGGGTGGAGCTTATGAAAGCAAATTGGAAATATGTCCGAAATGTGAGCAATGTGGATACCAAATATTGTGACAATCGGATTGACTTTGTCCACATTAAGGCCTTCAACACATGACGGGGCTGTCATGCATGAACCAAATTGCTGTAAAGTCTCGCAGTGCTTACAAAAGTTGAGTTTTAGAGAATGTCAAGGGCATCATAAAAGAATTCAAAGGCTAAAAATAATTGGCTATGGAGCCAATGGATTTAAATTATTATGACATAGTATATGTTTGTCTAAAATGTAAAACAAATTGAACATGGCTGCAAAGTTTAGTGAGTTTTTGTGTATTCTAAAGTACTCAACGTGTTCGTACAATGGAAATAAATACAAGTAATCCAATATGACTGATTCTTGTTGGCGACAGGAGATGAGAGCAATGATCCATAACATAAAACATAGCATAAAGGAACTTTATCCCAACCCAAAGTGTGCTTTTAGGGGCGCTATGGAAACTGCTGGCCACACCCAAATCTCTACTACTACTACTACTACTACACTTGGACATTTACGCCAGTTCTGAAGTCTGGGCGAATTTTCTTAAGTTTTCAAGCATCCCAAGCTTCTCAACAATTTGATTGCGCAGCAAAATAATAATCTCTACAAAAATAACAGGGTGATCACGCCATTAGGTGCTCTGGCCCTAATTATTAGTTCAGATTTTCTCATGACACTGAAGTTGGTTTCCGATTCCCAGCTTCCGATTTGGCGGTTAAGGGGAAATTTAAGGGAAACTTAAAGCTGAAGTTGGCTTCCGATTCACAGCATCCGACTCAGCAACATAACTTACATTGCTGAGTGACCGATCCTCCGTTTTTTTTAACCTCTTAACCTCTTAAAGCATTTTAGTCATTAAGGTAAATTATTAATTATGTCTAAAACACACTTTTAGATTTGTGAAAGCTTTATTGTATAAAACTTTGTGCTAATTGGTAACTTCTGTACGTCATCCTGTATGTCATCCACAAGCGACAGCAGTCGGCGGGGACGAGGCAGCCGGCAGCTGCCTTCAACCTCCTACTTAACAGTCGGCTCTATCGCCTAGTTTTTATTATACTAATAAAGTGTTTTTAAAACCAAAGATACATTTTTACGTGTAAGTAAGTATTAGCCTCACGCTAATTTATCAAGACTAGGCCTACCGGCTAAACTAACGCGAGCTTCATGGCAACCTCTACACCTGGCGAGTCCCCACTCCCCCTCAGGATTTCCTCGTTGTTCAATAATACAAACAAAGAAATTGCTGACCTCAGGGAAGATGTTCGTCGGCTTTCCGAGGACTTAAAAACCAAAGATGCTTTGTTAACCGCCTGCTTGGACGTGGCTCATAATCAGTCGCGCCAGATCTCATCTCTCTCGGCGGCCTTCCAGGATACAGCGCCATGGGACCCAGCTGCCTGCCCACGCCCATCGTCCTGCTCGACACCGGTTATCAAGCCACCCTGGACTGAGGTGGTTTGCGGCCGAAAGAGATCCTCGGGTAGGGCTCCATCGCCTCCTGCCCTCAGCCTCTCCAACCGCTTCAATGCTTTGTCGGAGTCGGAGCCGGTGGTGGCCAGTGCGGCTCACCGGGCTCGCCCTGCTTCAAAGCAGACTGACCAGCCGTCGTCACGGAAGACGATTGCTACCGCGCGGCGAAAGCTTCTGAGGGATGCGGTAGTCAGACGGTCCGGTGGCCTACACTGCCTGGATCGGCCAAATGACAACGTTCCTCAAAAACAATCTCCACAACCGAACGGTAAGCAATCTTCCTCTTCTTTTCCCTGTCCATCTGAAACCGACACTGACTGTTTTGCTCCCGTCACCGGCTATCCACACCCCCCCACTCCTCGTCCGCTCTTCCCCCTAACCACAGTAATTATTGGGGACTCCATCACTAGAGACCTACGGTTTCATAATGCTGTCACACACTGTTTTCCCGGAGCCAAAGTTGCAGACATCCTGGCTAAAGTTGTGGACCTGATACCCTCATTTCCGACCTCTATCAAACGCATTGTGGTCCATTGTGGACATAACGACATGTCCACTCGGATTCAGGAGTGTGAGCGCACAAGGCGAGACTTTACCACTCTCATTGAGGCTTTAAAAAGCACTGGGAAGTCGGTTTTTATTTCGGGTCCACTTCCATCTCTAGGTCGCGGATCATGCCTCTTTAGTAGACTACTCTCCCTTAACACCTGTCTCCAGCTCACATGCAGCATTCACAAGATAGGTTTTATTGACAACTTCAATCTGTTTTGGGAACGTGGCTCCCTGTTCAGCAGGGATGGGATTCATCCCAATACACGCGGAAGCCAGATGCTACGTGGAAATTTGCACCACGCCCTGCATACCCAGACCTCTGATTGACTGTTTACATCCCGTAAACACTCCCACAAGCACACTGACCAGACACACTCTCCCAAAGTCAATAATCAGAGATACAGCGCTACACGCCCCTCTGTGCTCCCTTCAGAGCAATCACCCATTCATAATCCCATAACCACCGTGTCTGTCCCCCGACTGAGACCGTTTAAACCAAACGCTAACAAAAGAGGTGCTATACTAAACAACCTAATTGGAATTAAAACAACCACTGCAACGATAGAACAGAATAGGAAAATCAAATGTGGACTATTAAAGATTAGATCTCTGTCATCGAAAGCATTATTGGTAAACGAATTGATATCAGATAACCACATTGATTTATTCTGCCTCACCGAAACCTGGCTGGGCCATGACGAATATGTTAGTTTAAACGAAGCCACTCCTCCCAGTCATAATAATACCCAAATTCCACGAGGCTCAGGCCGAGGAGGGGGAGTTGCAGCCATATTTGACTCGAGCCTGTTAATTAATCCTAAACCTAAACTAAATTATAACTCGTTTGAAAGCCTTGTTCTTAATCTTCAACACCCAACATGGAAAACAGTACAGCCAATTATATTCGTTGTTGTTTACCGAGCACCAGGTCCATATTCTGAGTTTTTATCTGAATTCTCAGAGTTTTTATCATGCGTAGTCCTTCAATCAGACAAAGTACTTATTGTAGGTGATTTTAATATCCATGTGGACATTGACAGCAATAGCCTTAGTACTGCTTTCAATTCACTGCTAGATTCTATTGGTTTCAGTCAGAGGGTGCATAAGGCCACGCACTGTTTTAACCACACCCTCGACCTTGTGCTAGAATATGGCATCAAAATTGACGATCCTTTATTATCAGACCATTTTTTAATAACTTTCAAATTCCTACTACCAGACTATACGAAATTAAATAAAAGTTTCTACACTAGATGCTTATCTGACAGTGCTATAGCTAAATTTAAGGAAGATATTCCAACAGCACTCAACTCAATGTCATGCCTTAATATAACAGAGGAATGTTATGTTAACTTTAGTCCCTCCCAACTTGATAACTTTGTAGACGCTGCTACGGCCTGCCTACGGACTACTTTAGACTTGGTTGCTCCTATCAAAAAGAAGATGATGAAGGAAAGGAAACTAGCACCTTGGTATAACTCCCAAACTCGCAAATTAAAACAAATCTCACGAAAACTTGAAAGTAAATGGCGTTCCACCAAACTGGAAGAATCTCGTGTGGATTGGCAAGATAGTCTAAAAACTTATAGCAGGGCCCTCAGAAATGCCAGATCAGACTACTACTCAATACTAATAGAAGAAAATAAGAACAACCCAAGGTTTCTTTTCAGCACTGTAGCCAGGCTGACAAAGAGTCATAGCTCTGTTGAGCCATCTATTCCTATAGCTCTGAGCAGTGATGACTTCATGACCTTTTTTAATGATGAAATTATAACAATTAGAGAAAAAATTCATCACCTTCTGCCCACAGCTTCTAACGGCTCACCATTGGGCGCAGGAGGGCTAGAGAGAACGATAAGACCTGATACTTATTTAGACGGCTTTTATCCTTTAGACCGCCAACAATTAATGTTAAGGGTCTCTTCAGCTAAGCCAACTACCTGTCTCTTAGACCCCATTCCAACGAGGCTACTTAAAGAAGCACTACCCGTGGTCAATACCACATTACTAGATACGATCAATATGTCCTTATTAACGGGTCACGTACCGCAGTCTTTTAAAGTAGCTGTGATAAAACCTGTTCTGAAAAAACCCACCCTCGACCCTGAGGTCTTAGCCAACTATAGACCTATATCTAACCTCCCGTTTCTCTCCAAAATCCTTGAGAAGGTAGTTGCTAATCAATTGTGTGACTTTCTGCATAGAAATAGTCTATTTGAAGACTTTCAGTCAGGATTTAGAATGCATCATAGCACAGAGACGGCACTGGTGAAAATCACTAACAACCTTCTAACTGCTGCTGACAAAGGACTTGTCTCCATACTTGTCTTATTAGATCTTAGTGCTGCATTCGACACTATTGACCATACCATCCTCTTACAGAGACTGGAACATTTAGTTGGCATTAAAGGAATCGCACTAAGCTGGTTTAAGTCCTATTTTTCTGAGCGATCCCAATTTGTTAATATTAACGATAAACCATCCAAATACGCTAAAGTTAGCCATGGCGTTCCTCAAGGCTCAGTGCTTGGACCAATTCTATTCTCTTTATATATGCTTCCTCTAGGCAATATTATTAGGAAACACTCAATTAACTTTCACTGTTACGCAGACGACACCCAATTATATCTGTCAATTAAGCCAGACGAAAGCGGCCAGTTAGCTAAACTTCAAGCGTGCATTAAAGATATAAAATCCTATATGACCCACAATTTTCTGATGTTAAACTCAAACAAAACGGAAGTTATGGTGCTGGGACCCAAGCACCACCGAACTTCATTATCTAAAGATATAGCTACCCTAGATGGTATTGCCCTGGCCTCCAGCACTACTGTCAGAAATCTAGGAATCATTTTTGACCAGGATCTATCCTTTAACGCCCACTTAGAACAAACCTCAAGAACAGCCTTTTTCCATCTTCGTAACATTGCCAAAATCAGGAACATCCTGTCTCAAAACGATGCGGAAAAACTAGTCCATGCATTCGTAACTTCCCGGCTGGACTACTGTAATTCTTTACTATCAGGCTGCTCAAATAAGTCCCTCAAGACCCTCCAGCTGATCCAGAATGCTGCAGCACGTGTTCTGACAAGAACTAACAAAAGAGATCACATTTCTCCTGTATTAGCTTCTCTGCATTGGCTTCCTGTAAAATCCAGGATTGAATTTAAAATCCTTCTCCTGACCTACAAAGCACTAAATGGTCAAGCACCATCATACATAGAAGAGCTCTTAGTACCTTATTGTCCCACTAGAGCACTGCGCTCCCAGAACTCAGAGCTACTTGTGGTTCCTAGAGTCTCTAAAAGTAGAATGGGAGCCAGAGCCTTCAGCTACCAGGCTCCTCTCCTGTGGAACCAGCTCCCAACTTGGGTTCGGGGGGCTGACACCGTCGCCACATTTAAGAATAAACTGAAAACCATCATCTTTGATAAAGCTTGTAGTTAGGGAGTGAGGAGTTGCAGCATAGTAGAGTAGAGTAGAGGGAGGCAGGAAGTACAAGCCCGTTCCGGCAGGGGAGAGTACGAGCCCGGTCCAGGGCCCCTCTCTTTAGCCTGCCTCTCTTAGTTATGCTATTATAACTCTAGACTGCTGTGGGAAGCTCCTTCCAAGGACACAATGAGCCGCTCCCTCTTCTCTCTTTTCACTTGTCTCCTTTTGTGTGCATCTTAGTCCCAGAAATGAAAAGCTTTTGGCGGAATGATGTAATTGTGAATATTAAGATACTGCAGCTGCATACATGGTCATATAACCCTAATATTTTGCATGGTGTATCCTGACACATAGGGGAAACTAGAAGAAAAAGATTCTGGGGATTGCTCCCTTTTGCTGTCAAATATCACCCTCAACATACCCCAAAAGACAAAAAAATGTCTGTCCACCTGACAAATTGTCATCAAAAGTGATCATTTTCAAGCATTTTATTATAGATATCACTGCCTCAAATGTACATGATAAACTTCCCAAGTTTATAAGCTTCAATTTAAGTCCAAGACGGCCTTTCTAACTAGAGGAGTACAGCTGGTATAACCAAAGTTCTCTGCTGTATCTTAAATCGGAGAAAACGTAACTTTCAAGCATTACCACTCCATATGGGATTAAGCATATTTTTTGAGATTGAGAGAGTTGAGATTTGATTTCTGTGGAATAACCAGTAATTACGAAGCGAGCCAACGTCATATCCTGACTGCCCATGCCAAAGGAGAGTTTCTGGAAGCCATGTGGGAAATGACAAGGGGCCGAGGCGAACATACAGTGAAGCAACAAAGAGATCTCAGACCACGTGAAATCACTCGGTCTGAGGAGCAAGTGCAGCAAACAGTACAAACTTTTCAGAGTTTTATCAACCTATTTCAGCTTGAGACTTCTCAGCCCTTGACAAGTTTGAGTTCAGGAGCAGCTATGCCAGAAGAGGTGCGCTATGATGTGCTGAATGCCCTGAAAAATGGCAAAACTCAAAAAAGAGAAGTTCATCCGTGATCGAGGAACAGATTCAAGGCAATGTCGTCTACCACACCTAAAAGGAACCTTGTGGCATCAAACCAGAAAGTGATCCAGTACAAGGCCACAAGTGGGTTTATCTTTCATATCTTCATCAAATCACAAGAACTTAAGTCACAAATTAGCTTCTCTGACCTATCCCTTGACTCTGACGCCATACTCCATCTCAACAATTGATGGCTTTTTCGCAAAAAACAACAAAGCAAAAGGAATTAATCACATGATCAAAGATGCTGAGAATGCACAACTTCCTTCTCCAAGCCAATGTGCTCTCATTCAAGATGGAAACTCCTCGTTCTACATGCACAATGTACCACGGACAATATCAGAGCGCACGTCTACCTGCTGCAGCTGAAACAGTATTCAGCACAGACACTTACAATGACCGTTTTTATTCACCAAAATCAGCTGAGAGAGATTGCAGATGTTGTGGTGAACGTTTTATAGTTAATGGGCTGAATGGTCATCGACCCGCTGATTGGAATGGTTTTCTCCCAAATGATGAAAACAAGAAGGCACTCATTCATTTTCTTCTGGATCACTGGATCCGAAGGCCTGTCATTTTCATAGAGGCTGGTCAAGTTTTCAAGCAGTGACAGACTGGCCATCTGGAATTTGGGCAAATGCCAGAAGGGCCGCATCCCTATGGACCTCTATGGGCCACTACTGATAAAGTTATGTCATGCATGCAGCTGCAAGGTGCGTGGAAAGATTAACTCGAAAGGCAGAGTTACTAATTTCCAAGCTAGGTTGTTGACAAAAATAGGGCCGGTGTGTTGCAAATGCCAGGGCCGTTTTTTGAATGCAATGCTGGAGTTATGTCAAAAGAACTTCTACCAGAGATCTGTTCAAAACATGAAGAAACAGATGTGAGGGTGATCATTTACAGGCAGTATATCCAAACTGAAATGCCTCACATCAGAACAGTTTGAGTCAGAGCAAAAGACTGACATTTTCTTCATCCTCCTGTATTATGCCAAGTCATCAACTGTCAACATCATCGTTGACGTGGGAGATAGACTAATCAACACCAACCAGCTGGCTGGAGATTATTCACAGGAACACATTTCAGCTCTCCTCTGGCCTTGCATGCGTTCACTGGTGCTGACTGCACTTAAACATTCAAAGGCAAAGGGAAGGTCCGTCCGATAAAGATTCTTAATCAGAATTCAAAGTTTATTCAGTGAAGATGATGAAGAGGAGGAAAATGATGATTGAGAGTTTATATTCTACACTAATACATACACACTAACATGACCAGTCGTCAAAGTACAGCATGGATAAGCAGCAAAAAGATCTAAGAACCAAAGAAATGTTTTCTATTTCATGTTTGAGCTGTATTTTAGTTTCGCCATTTGGCTGTAAAGAATGTTTACCTGTACATGTTAGTAACATTTACTCAATTGAAGGTTGGCTTTTTGATAACAGACTGCACACTAGAATCATCTTTATTCCTTGTGTTGCGAGGACTTTGTGGACTTTAATAAATCTCACATTTGGTTAATTGATTTTGTGTGATTGTACCCTATGTTGCACCCTGACCCCAGTCCTCCTAGGGGCATAACATTACTCACTTTTCATGCAATTCACTTCATTTAGTATAGCAGTACATAAGTCAAGTCTCAACTCTTGTTTAAGATATTGTTCATGTGGCCAGGGTAGCTCAGTTGGTAGAGCAGGCGCACATATACAGAGGTTCATGCCTCGACGCAGAAGGTCTGGGGTTCGAGTCTGACTTGGGACGATTTCCTGCATGTCTTCCCTCTCTCTCCCTCTTTCATTGCTTTCCTATCATTAAAGGCAGAAATGCCCAAAAAATAATCTTAAAAAAAAAAAAGATATTGTTCATATGCTAAAAATATCCTTAATCCCATATGGAGTGGTAATGCTTGAAAGTTATGTTTTCTCTGATTTGAGGTACAGTGGAGAACTTTGGTTATACCAGCTGTACTCCTCTAACTAGAAAGGTCATCTTGGACTTAAATTGAAGCTTATAAACTTGGGAAGTTTAAAAGTAAATTTGAGGCAGTGATATCTATAATAAAATGCTTGAAAATGATCACTTTTGATGACAATTTGTCAGGCGGACAGACATTTTTTTTGTCTTTTGGGGTATGTTGAGGGTGATATTTGACAGCAAAAGGCAGCAATCCCCAGAATCTATTCCTGCTAGTTTCCTCTATGTGGCAGGATACACCTAGCCTCGTGAGACCGTCCTGATCTCGCAAGCTCCAGTTTTCCACTCGCAGATCAGTCTGGCATCTTGAGACAGAGAAAATTTGGAGCCGTTCGCCAAACGACCGACCAATCAGCGTTGGTTTTGAGGCGGGTTTAGGTGTGACGCAACGAGAAGCGACTGTTCAGTCTAAACAACATGGTGGCTTCCATGGATGAGATGAGCGTAGCTATCGCGCAATTTTATCCAAATTGATTGGTCGGACAAAAAAACAACAAAAAAAAAAAACGTTGAAATAAATGAAATCGATAGTCCCTGGTTTGTTGTACCCGCTGAGGGGAAGGGAAGCCCATGAGAACCAGAACCATGACTGCCCGGAGTGGCCTGTTACAGTGTGGTGAAGTTTTAAAATCATGTATTCCTAAAAGGGAGTCTGGCGTGGGTTAGCTTGTTAGTTCATTAGCTTCTGAGTGGTCTTATTTAGATTTTTGTAGTTAAAATGTATGTTTATACCAATGGTTAACGGTTAAAAAGTTAGTTGGGTAGGGAAAGGGTGTCCAACTGTCATACACGGTGTGGTTTGTAGTGTTTAAAAAAGCAGTGTCTCAGCCTGTCTGTCTGCTTTTCCCTGCTATTTTTAGCTAGCATTGCTAGCTATCTTGTTAGCTCGTTTTTTTCGCTATTTTTCCTCCACAACACTGCTCTTCTCAACAATCAACGGTGCTTTTTCTGTAATTCTTTTGGGGAAAGCAAGAGGAAAACGTCTCCAGTAATGCCTACACAGGGTAGGTAAATTAAAAAGCAAAATGTAATGTTTAAGCCTATTCTAAGATATTTCATTCATTCATTCATGAATCAAACGTTTTTGTGGCATATATGTTTATCTAGATCAGGGGTCACCAACACGGTGCCCGCGGGCCCCAGGTAGCCCCCAAGGACCACATGAGTAGCCCTCAGGCCTGTTCTAAAAATGAAAATTGAATATTGACATTATCTGTTTCCCACCTTGTTAAGTCATTGTTGATAATTATTGTGAGAAATCATTAATGTAATCAGTGTCTTCACATAGACGACTATCATTAATCATTAATAATCATATATAACTAAAGGCAAACTGAGCAAATTAGTTATTTCAGAAGAGCGTATCAGACTGGTAGCCCTTCATATGACTCAGTCCCCATGAAGTAGCTCTCAGTTTCTAAAAGGTTGGTGACCCCTAATCTAGATAGTCTGCATCATTAGGTCCTTATCCATGTGTTTTTAGCTAACTTAATATATAGACTGATGTGTGTGTGTGTGTGTGTGTGTGTGTGTGTGTGTGTGTGTGTAACAATAAGTTACGGGAGTGAGAGATGCAAGGCATTGTGGCTGTTTAACTAATTTATATCAGTTTTAAGACTAAAAGATCATGTTGTAGGGGCATTTATTGGTTTCAATAGGTAATGTCCAGTAGATTTAAGACGAAGCTACAGCTATAACATTATCTAAATGGTTGGTTTGTGACTAAACCTTTATCACAAGCTGCTTTAACACATAAGCTCTCGCCATATGATCCATTTCTATCATGATCAGGTTTAACAAAATCTTAATGTAGCTTAATGTAAAATTTTCACTTTCTTTAGTGTTAACCTTATAAACTAATATAGGAGATAGTTTTACTGTTAGCTGACATAGTCTGTCCATGTTATAGCATCGACTGCCTATATTACCATTCAACAGATGTATTCTCAGTAATCTGGCAATCTACTAGAAACAGGGTGCTTTTAAATCACCAAAATACTGGGGACAACCCCGTTTGGTGTGCTCCTCGATGCTTTTAGCATTGGGGGCTAACACTAATGTTACTTTTACTTTATGACAAGTATGTTCTGACTGACCTGTCACCTAATGTTCTCTGTCAGTCATTTCTAACTAGCATGTTATAGGGCTAGCTAACTAGCTTGTTAGCTGTCCATTGTCCTTCTATTTACTTCACTAAAACAATAAGATTGACATCCACTGAACCAGAGTGCTTATGTTATCAGTAGTTAGCTTGTACTGGTTTCCTATCTGCGTCGCAAGTTATAGCAGCTTAGCTGGGAGCTTCACCCACCTACAGTTAATGTTAGCGCCCATAAGGCGGTCCTTTTTATAGTGTCAACTTCCTATATTACCATCTAACAGATGTATTCACAGTAACGGGCCAATATGCTAGAAACAGGGTGCTTTTAAATCACTAAATTAGTCGTGACAGCCCCGTTTGGCCTACTTCTCAATTCTGTTAGCATCATTGCTGTTAACTGTAAACATCTTAGGTTAGCTAATGTTGTATTTTGGTTTCTCCCTTGTAACTAGGGCTGAACGATTTATGAAAATAATCTAATTGCAATTTTTTAAAAAAATATTGCGATTCAATATGCAATTATTTTTTAAGCTCTTTGTCTTCTGTATTATTCAACAAAGACAAGCAATAAATCATTGTATAGTATGAACAATACAAGATTCTTGTTCTTTCCTGGAGGCCTGTATGTGATGATGAAATTAGGTGATGCAGGAATTTATATGAATGACATCTTTTATTTAACTACTTCAGTCACAGTAGTATACTGAGCACTGACCAAGCCTGGTGTAAACATTCATTGGAAAGTCAGAAACTAATCACACAAACTAAAGGGCAGATTGCAGAAATATAAAAACAAATATGTGGCTTTACCACACTTAGTAGTATTCACATTCAATTATCATTTACTGTAATAAACATATGTAAATATGTGGATTGCACTTTTTAAACACTGTCTTTGAACTCTACTAGACAGTTAAATAAGTAAAAATATAGTATATACAGTATATTCAATGGTGTGTTTTTTACAGAGCACACAGAGGAGCTGCCTCCAGCCCCTCCCTCCCCTCATGAAGTTGCGTGCCGCGTGCATGACAGCGTCAAAATTGCACTCACACTCAGAGACAGAGAGGCTATCGTTACGTTAGCAGTAGCATGCTGCTGCTGGTCTTGTTGTGGGATTAACTGTACTAATAAAACCGTTGAAACAACGCAGCCACGCTGCTGTGAAAGCTCCCCGAATGCATTTATCAGAGTCTGGTTGTTACCCCTCTCCGTGGTAGTCTCAACCACGCCATATCTTTATAACGGAGCTAGCTAACTGAATCTAACCGGAGCTAATCATTGCTAACCGAGCGTTCAGTTCTGCGTGCCTGTATCCATTAACTGCATGTATGGACTCAAGCCTGAATAAAACCCTTCATTTTATTAAAATGGATGTAAAAGTTTTAAACTACAACTCAGAGTTGTTTGAATGACAGAAATCTGCTTAACGTATGGCGTAGCGTTAGTGTGCTAAGTTGGTGCTTTCTCTGTGGGTACAGACTGATTTGCTCTTGCGAGTCACGTGACCAAACACATATCGCAGTATTATTGCAAATGCAATTAATCGTTCAGCCCTACTTGTAACATATGCCAAAAACAGTAACAGATGAAGTAACATGAAGTCAAGTACATGTACATATAGTTTACTGTAATTGTAACCTGTACTGGATACAGTATTTTATGTTTGTCTGTTTGCTGAGCTAACAGTGTTATACACACTACTGTAGTAGCTGTATGAAAACTGGGACATGTTTTGTGGCGATTCTCCATGTTGACATGTTGACTGATTTGGCTATATGGAGAGAAATTAATTCTATTTTCCTCAGTCTGCAGCATTGTGCTTGTATAGTGTAGGGAACTTATTGTATATTTGCACTTTTCTCTGTGTACTTTTCTCTGTGTACTTCATTTACAGTACTATAATCACGAGAAGTAGAATTGCTACAGAAACAGGAGGAGACTCTCCGTCCTACACAGGACTCAGAGACACTGAGGAACCAGGAGACCTGAACCAGAACCCAGGATAGAGAGGCTGAGTGAATGTGGTATTGAAGGTGTGGAGGAGGATCAGTGAGTCAGAGGAGACTGAGTAGAAGGACAGAGAGCCAGCAGGACAGTCCACATACACTGCTACTCTGTTAGAGACAGAGGAGGAGGAGATGGATGTTTCTCTGTTATTGTGCCAGACAGAGTTACGATCATCAGAGCAGGTCAGACTCCAGGACTGATCATTATATCCAAACACACACTCTCTACTGTCTCCTCTCCTCCTGATTCCTCTGTAACTCACTGATATATCAACCTCTCCTCTCCTCTCAACCTCCCAGTAACAGCGACCAGTCAGACCATCTCTACACAGCAGCTGAGACCAGTCAAACCTCTCTGGATGATCAGGATATGGCTGATCCTCCTTCACACGTGTCACCTTCCTGTTGTTGTCAGACAGTTTGAGGTTTCTGTTCACTGTGTTTGTGTCCAGTGTGAGTTCACAGGAATCTGACGGAGAGAACGAGACACAACACAGCTGCAGTTATTAACCAATCAGCACGTAGATGATGACATCAGAGGGCTGAATGAGTGATGTCACAGTGTGATGAATGAAATTAAAAACAGACTTACACTTCCTCAGACCTGGTGTCAAATATCTGACTCCAGCAGGCTCCACCCTGAAAGGAGGAGGGGGGGGGGCATTACATCACTCAGAAAGAGAGAGAGAGAGAGAGAGAGAGAGAGAGAGAGAGAGAGAGAGAGAGAGAGAGAGAGAGGAGAGAGAGAGAGAGAGAGACAGAGAGAGAGAGAGAGAGACAGAGAGAGAGAGAGAGAGAGAGAGAGAGGGAGAAGAAGAAGAATAGTAGACATGTTTTATTGAAGCTCTACAGAAATAACAAATAAATAGTTTAAACTGAGATAAACCTACTAAATTAAAATAAATCAGATGTTAAAGTGATGGTTGGGAGTAATTTCACCCGAGGGTCCTTTGCACCACGACCTCGAGCCAAACACCCCCAGAATCTTTTTCACCTGGGTCCAACATTGGGAGAGTTAGCGTTATCAGCTGGTTAGCTTAGTGCAGGCGCTAATGGATCCAAGAGTGTATCTCGTAAGTTACCCCACTAATAATGCCCAAAATGATACCAAACTTCTACAGTAGTACAAATAGGTTATGTACTCATAAAACGATGGATTGGAAAGTTTGTAAGAACACCAGGAGTTTATTTAAATAAGACTTGCCTGCTGGCTTCTGCTCTCTGCTGCTACCGGCAGGAAGACGAGTGCTTAGGGACGTCTACAAATTACAACACCGACAGCTAACTCTGCTAACACAACAGCTAACTCGGCTAACACAACAGCTAACCCTGCTAACACTACAGCTAACTCTGCTAACAAAACAGCTAATTAGGGTGGCATAGCTCAGTCCGTAGGGAGTTGGGTTGGGAACCGGAGGGTCGCGGTTCAAGTCCCAGTACGGACGGCTGGAGAGATGCCAGTTCACCTCCTGGGCACTACCAGGTGCTCCCCCCCCCAACCGCTCAGGGCGCTGGTCCAGCACTGGCAGCCCACTCACTCTGGCACTCTCACTCATTTGTGCATGAATACGTCCTGAGCATGTGTGTGTGTATTTCTGGCCTGTGTGTAGTGATTTCTAACAAACAGAGTGTAAATTGTAATTTCCCCACTGGGGATCAATAAACAGTATAAATTATTATTATGCTAACACAACAGCTATCTCTGCTAACAGAAAAGCTAACTCCTCTAACACGACAGCTAACTCTGCTAACACAACAGCTAACTCTGCTAACACTATATCTAACTCTGCAAACACGACAGCTAACTATGCTAACACTTCTGCTCTCTGCTGCTACCGGCAGGAAGACGAGTGCTTAGGAACATCTACAGATTACAACACCAACAGCTAACTCTGCTAACACGACAGCTAACTCTGCTAACACGACAGCTAACTCTGCTAACACAACAGCTAACTCTGCTAACACTATATCTAACTCTGCAAACACGACAGCTAACTATGCTAACACGACAGCTAACTCTGCTAAAAAAAACAGCCAACTCTGCTAACAGAACAGCTAACTCTGCTAACACAACAGCTAACTCTGCTAACACGACAGCTAACTATGCTAACACAACAGCTAACCCTGCTAACACAACAGCTAACCCTGCTAACACGACAGCAAACTCTGCTAACACAACAGCTAACCCTGCTAACACAACAACTAACCCTGCTAACACAACAGCTAATTATGCTAACACAACAGCTAACTCCTCTAACACGACAGCTAACTCTGCTAACACTATATCTAACTCTGCTAACACTACAGCTAACTCTGTCAACACAACAGCTAACTCTGCTAACACGACAGCTAACTCTGCTAACACGACAGCTAACTCTGCTAACAAAACAGCTCATTATGCTAACACGACAGCTAACTCTGCTAACACCACAGCTATATCCTCTAACACAAGAGATAACTCCTCTAACACAACAGCTAACTCTGCTAACACCGCAGCTATATCCTCTAACACAACAGATAACTCCTCTAACACCGCAGCTATATCCTCTAACACAACAGATAACTCCTCTAACACAACAGCTAACTCTACCATCACAACAGCTATCTCTGCTAACACAACAGTTAATTATGCTAACACTACAGCTAACTCTATTAACACTATATATAACACTGTTCACACAACAGCTAACTCTGCTAACACTACAGCAAAGAATTTCTAATATGGGAAGAAGTTCCACTCTCTCGTTACTTCCGGCTTCTGAACTGGTTGCAGTTCCACCAGAGTTCCATATAGGGGGCGCTCACAGGCCAGTGCAGAATGAATGGGACTCTATGGAGCTATACCCCTCAAAATCCACTTTTCTCAGGATATATTTTTTTGTCTAGTAATTTGAATGTTGCATTTGAAAGGGGAGGCTAAGAAAATACACACTGCTGCGTGTTAGATTTTTTTAAAGTGGCTTTTTTGTTCTAAAAAGCCTTTTAAAATGTCAATGACGTCATACACATATACGGCCAGAGATTCTGCTTTACGGCGAGCTCTGAGTCGCTTCCTTTTTTCTCTCGAGGCATCGACAACACAGCTAACAGATTAGACTCTCCCTGTCAATACACGTGCTAGAAAGAGGTTTGCTAATGTTTTAAAGATCACGCCGAAATATTCAATCTGGCATTCTGGTTCTGCTTCGGATGCCGTCAAACGGGATCTCCGATCGTAATTTGTCCTTCACTGACCAATCAGCATTCATTAGCAGAATGCTAGCGTGTTATGGGCAACAACGACTCAACCTGTAACAAATCGAAAGGGCATAAGTACTCGTTCATTCAACTTTCGACCTATAATCCATGTTGAACTTGCAAAAACTACAATCAAATCTGAGATTTCTCAACGACAATCAGGCGAAAGAGACAAATTTAGCCGTCTAGCTCCATAGGGTCCCATTTATTTTGCACTGGACCGTGATCACCCCCAGTGGAACTCTGGTGGAACTGCAACCAAAGTAGGTACAATGGGGCTGAATAGGGAGTGGAACAGCTTTCCGTAGACGGGCTTTGACTACAGCTAATTATGCTAACACTACAGATAACTCCTCATACACAACAGCTAACCCTGCTAACACAACAGCTAACTCTGCTAACACCACAGCTATATCCTCTAACACAACAGATAACTCATCTATCACAACAGCTATCTCTGCTAACACAACAGCTAATTATGCTAACACTACAGCTATCTCTGCTAACACTATATCTAACTCTGTTAACACAATAGCTAACTCCTCTAACACAACAGCTAACTCTGCTGACACGACAACTAACTGTGCTAACACTATATCTAACTCTGTAACACAACAGTTAATTCCTCATACATAACAGCTATCTCTGCTAACAGTACAGCTAACTCTGCTAACACTATATCTAACTTGGCTAACACAACAGCTAACTCCTCTAACACAACAGCTAACTCTGCTGACACAACAACTGTGCTAACACTATATCTAACTCTGATAACACAACAGCTAACTCTGCTAAGACGACAGCTAATTATGCTAACAATACAGCTAACTCTGCTAACACAACAGCTAACTCCTCATACACAACAGCTAATTCTGCTAACACAACAGCTAACTCTGCTAACACGACAGCTAATTATGCTAACATAACAGCTAATTAACATAACATAACATAGCTTTATTTGTATAGCGCCTTTCATACATCGATTGCAGCTCAAAGCGCTTTACATCCAAAACATTCAACACAACTCTCGCAGGAGCACATTTAAAGCACGCAAACAGTATATTTGCACTGTTGCACTGGTATTTTGCTTATTAGTTGACTGAATAATAATAATAATCACATACATAACATAACATAGCAGGGACAGATACAGCATGACATGAGGAGAGGAGAGGGAAAAAAAAAACCAAAAAAAAAAAACAACAACAACTCTCAGACTATCTTCATAAAGATAAGAACAGTGTGGGAACAGGAAAAAAAAAAACACCTCAGCACATAGCACACAAGCAGTACATTTGCACTGCTGAACATACATAACATAAATGTACAGTTGCACATTTAGCGGCGAAGGCGTGGGACTCGGGAGAGGGTAGGTTGGGGAGTTTGGCCTGCTGAGAAATGCACAGCCCGGCAGTCCCACTAGTGTCAAAGTCCGCAGAATGTTATAGCGATAACACAGCACGTTGCCGTGGTGACACCCTTGAACAGTCCAGAGCCGATACGACAATCAGCAGGCAGTGGGGAAGACGAGGGAGGAACCAAGAGAGTCACGCTTGCAGAGCCCCAACAGGGTGACTGTTTGTTCCAAGAAACGTCCTCGGCAAAGAGAGAAAATTATGCTAACACAACAGCTAACTCTGCAAACACTATATCTAACTCGGCTAAAACAACAGCTAACTCGGCTAACACAACAGCTAACTCCTCTAACACAAGAGCTAACTCTGCTAACACAACAGCTTACTCTGCTAAGACGACAGCTAAATATGCTAACACAACAGCTAACTCCTCATACACAACAGCTATCTCTGCTAACACTATATCTAACTATGTTAACACAACAGCTAACTCCTCTAACACAACAGCTAACTCTGCTAACACGACAGCTAACTCTGCTAACACAACAGCTAACTCTGCTAACAAAACAGCTAAGTATGCTAACACAACAGCTAATTATGCTAACACTACAGATAACTCCTCATACACAACAGCTATCTCTTCTAACATAACAGCTAACTCTGCTAAGACGACAGCTAATTATGCTAACACAACAGCTAACTCATCATACACAACAGCTAACTCTGCTAACACTATATCTAACTCTGTTAACACAACAGCTAACTCCTCTAACACAACAGCTAACTCTGCTAACACAACAGCTAACTCTGCTAACAAAACAGCTAAGTATGCTAACACAACAGCTAACTCTGCTAACACAACAGCTAATTATGTTAACACAACAGCTAACTCTGCTAACACTATATCTAACTCGGCTAACACAACAGCTAACTCCTCTAACACAACAGCTAACTATGCTAACACAACAGCTAACTCTGCTAACACAACAGCTAATTATGTTAACACAACAGCTAACTCTGCTAACACTATATCTAACTATGTTAACACAACAGCTAACTCCTCTAACACAACAGCTAACTCTGCTAAGACAACAGCTAATTATGCTAACACAACAGCTAACTCCTCATCCACACCAGCTAACTCTGCTAACACTATATCTAACTCTGTTAACACAACAGCTAACTCTGCTAACATGACAGATAATTATGTTAACACTACAGCTAACTCTGCTAACACTATATCTAACTTGGCTAACACAACAGCTAACTCCTCTAACACAAGAGCTAACTCTGCTAACACAACAGCTTACTCTGCTAAGACGACAGCTAAATATGCTAACACAACAGCTAACTCCTCATACACAACAGCTATCTCTGCTAACACTATATCTAACTATGTTAACACAACAGCTAACTCCTCTAACACAACAGCTAAGTCTGCTAACACGACAGCTAACTCTGCTAACACAACAGCTAACTCTGCTAACAAAACAGCTAAGTATGCTAACACAACAGCTATTTATGCTAACACTACAGATAACTCCTCATACACAACAGCTATCTCTGCTAACACAACAGCTAACTCTGCTAAGACGACAGCTAATAATGCTAACACAACAGCTAACTCATCATACACAACAGCTAACTCTGCTAACACTATATCTAACTCTGTTAACACAACAGCTAACTCCTCTAACACAACAGCTAACTCTGCTAACACAACAGCTAACTCTGCTAACAAAACAGCTAAGTATGCTAACACAACAGCTAATTATGTTAACACAACAGCTAACTCTGCTAACACTATATCTAACTCGGCTAACACAACAGCTAACTCCTCTAACACAACAGCTAACTATGCTAACACAACAGCTAACTCTGCTAAGATGACAGCTAATTATGCTAACACTACAGATAACTCCTCATACACAACAGCTAACTCTGCTAACACTATATCTAACTCTTTTAACACAACAGCTAACTCCTCTAACACAACAGCTAACTCTGCTAACATGACAGATAATTATGTTAACACTACAGCTAACTCTGCTAACACTATATCTAACTTGGCTAACACAACAGCTAACTCTGCTAACACAAAAGCAAACTCTGCTAAGACGACAGCTAATTATGCTAACACGACAGCTAACTATGCTAACACAACAGCTAACTCTGCTAACAAAACAGCTAACTCCTCTAACACAACAGCTAACTCTGCTAACACAACAGCTAACTCTGCTAAGACGACAGCTAATTATGCTAAGACAACAGCTAACTCCTCGTACAGAACAGCTATCTCTGCTAACACTATATCTAACTCTGTTAAAACAACAGCTAACTCCTCTAACACAACAGCTAACTCTGCTAACACGACAGTTAACTCTGCTAACACAACAGCTAACTCTGCTAACAAAACAGCTAAGTATGCTAACACAACAGCTAATTATGCTAACACTACAGATAACTCCTCATACACAACAGCTATCTCTGCTAACACAACAGCTAATTATGCTAACACTACAGCTAACTCTGCTAACACTATATCTAACTTGGCTAACACAACAGCTAACTCTGCTAACACAAAAGCTAACTCCTCTATCACAACAGCTAACTTGGCTAACACGACAGCTAACTCTGCTAACGCAACAGCTAACTCTGCTAACTCTTTTGAATAAGTAAGGGATGTTTGAGCTAAACCATAAACAGTAAAATTAAAGCTCAATAAGTTTATTTTTCAATATTATTGCAACAGTTGTAGCATTATGAGGTTTTCTTGTCCGAAGATTGTTTTAATACAAAGTGGTTATATTGTTGTGGGTTTTTTTTCTAGCTGTTATTTCGGAGCCCTGCAGGTAGCCTCTGTGCTGGGGGTGTTGAGCAATAACAGGAAGAACTCATCGTCTCAAACTGTTAACAGCGTTTTCTGTGCTTGTGAACTTGCGGGTTCATTCGTCCAGGAACAACCAGCAAGAACGTCCTCCCCAAGAACACAAGTCTGTTCTTTGCATTCTTGAAATTGAGAAACACCCAATGTCTTGAGTAAAAGTCAAATTGTTAAATCAATGTACACTAACAATAAGTTCAGTATTAAACTTGGCAACAAAAGAACATCATTCTTCAGTCAGAAGCGTGGAGTGAGACAGGGCTGCTGTTTGAGTCCCACTCTATTCAACATCTATATTAACCAGCTGGCCACCATCCTAGAGACCAGGGGCGGATCTAGAAAAATATTTATGGGGTGGCGAGAGGGGGGCAGGAATTTTTGAGGGGTGGCAACATATGGTAGACATATATATACTGAATTTAATCACAGTTTGATGAGAAATAGTCTGTACACACTACAAAAAGGAACAGGCTGCCATTTACAAACTCAGACAGACAAACGTAATCTCATGCAATCAATGTCCTGCATCTGAGGTTTGATGTGGAACAGTTGATATTAGGAAGAAGTGACCATACGATGAGATCTCACTTAATAGGAGATAGAAGTATGATAGAAGTAAGGAGCATTATCACAGGAAAGGCATTAAGGTAAGACACAGGTGATGAGTGGCAGATGTGTGAGAGGGGAAGCCAACAGTTGTGGACTGTGTGAGAGAGGCAGCGCTGCAGGCAGCATGTGTACAAGATGATGAACTGTCATTGATTAGTTATAACCATCAGACTGTGTTAACACACACTAACATGTTAGCCTGGGAGACTATTTTTAGGTTCATTTGTTTATTTTTTTAATTTAATCTGAGCAATAGATCTAAAATACATTCTACACAAAATATAAAAACCCATCTCCCCATCTCATCACACTTTCACACTGACAACTTTCCCTAATTATTCATATTTAAGCAAACATGAATTTTTATATTTATTTGATGTTGTTCTTATTCATATGTAACTTAGTATATCTGCAGCAACAGTTTCCATACCATGTGGACCAGCTGGACTGGAGATGGTTGGTGATGGCCCAGCTCTCTGCTTTCCCTTTCACTGTCTGAGCCCTGCACGGTATCTCGTCTCTCGCTTTCTCCCTCCTCATCTTGGTGATGCTCTCCCTCCATATCTTCACCGCTGTGGTGTTCTCCACCTCCTCCTGTCCCTGGTCGCCTTGGCCTTGTATTCTCTCTCTGTCACCTTTCTGTTGCCCTTTTCTCTCCACCTCGTCTCCATCTTCTCTCTCTCCTTCCAACTCTTTTCTCTCTCCTTCCATCTTCTCCGTCTACCTTGCTCAGTTGTTCATTTTCTATTTCTCTCGCCTTTCTCTTTGGTGAGAAAAAACTACATATGCTACCTTTCCTCTTCATTTCTGTAAGATTAAAAGTAATTTTACAATGTTTTCCTTGACAGACGTTGAATCAATATTAGCTTTTGTAGCCGACTTTACACAGAACAACCGTCAGACCTAAGTAACATTATATGTATAGTTAGCAAAATAACGTTCTTCAACCTGATTTTTATCATCTCAAAATCAGCATCGCAACTATGCTAGCACTGTGCTTACGTTATAATTTCATTTCTTGATAGATAGTTGATCCGTTTTGACCTCTTTCCTCCTGTGTCTCCTTCCTAACGACTCCTGGCTCCCTCGCTTCGCGCCGCTCAGTTTTCCAAACAAATCAGGCTCTTGCCGCTCTGGCGTCATCTCGTGCTGCATTCACTGCAGTCGGACATTGGAGATTCGCGCTCATAAATTGTCAAATTGGCCATAACTTTTAATTCATTGCTGCCAACTGGGGTGGCAGCAGGGGTGGCAAGGCTTTCTTTTAGGGTGGCATTTGCCACCCTGTGCCACCCCGGTAGATCCGCCCCTGCTAGAGACATCAGCAGCACCTGGTCTCACTCTACACGACTCTGAGATCAAGTTCCTGCTCTATGCAGATGACCTGGTTCTGTTGTCCCCTACAGAACAGGGCTTACAGCAGAACCTGGACCTGCTGGAGCAGTACTGCCAGACCTGGGCCCTGGCAGTAAACACTCAAAAGACAAAGATAATGACTTTTCAAAAAAGATCCAGATCTCAAGGAAACACATACAGCTTCACGTTAGGAACACATACATTAGACCACTGTACACATTACAATTATTTAGGACTGAAAATAAGTTCCACTGGAAGTTTTAACCCAGAGATAATGGAGCTGAGAGAGAAAGCACGCAGGGCATTTTACACAATAAAAAGTCAAATCTACATTAAAATCCCAATTAGAATCTGGCTCAAATTATGTGAATCTGTAATAGAACCAATTCTCCTCTATGGTAGTGAGGTGTGGGGTCCTATTTCCTACCAGAATTCGGCCCAATTGGACAAAAGCCCAGTTGAAATCCTGCATCTAGAGTTCTATAAAAGCATCTTACAGGTACACAGAAAAACCACCAACAACGCCTGCAGAGCTGAATTAGGCCAATTCCCATTATTCATCAAAATTCAAAAACGTGCAATCAAATATTGGCTACATCTAAAAAACAGTGACCCCCACTCCTATCACCAGAAAGCCCTCTAATACCAAGAGCTGAACAAAGAGAAGAGTCCCCTCACTCAGCTGGTCCTGATGCTCAGTTCACTTCCTGACCCGGTTCTGCCTCAGGACCAGTCTGGGAACCAACCAATCAGAGTTAACCAAATTATAACACAACAGAAACTAAACTACATCACCAACTGGAACACACAAACAAAAGCACAAAGCAAAATGCAGTGCTATCTGTCCCTAAAGAGAGAGTACAGTGTGGCAGACTACCTGACCACAGTTACTGATATCAAACTAAGAACTACATTGACCAAGTACAGACTCAGTGAGGACAACCTGGCCATCGAGACAGGCCACTACAAACAATCATGGCTCCCCAAAGAGGAACGCTTCTGCCAGCTGTGCAAGAGAGACAAAGTCGAGACAGAGCTGCACTTCCTGACAGAATGAACAGAACTGCAGCCAGTCCCAACTAAATATTTCCCCAAATTCAAACACAAACACCTGACATTTGACCAAATAACCAACATGACGAGAGCTGGGTGGTATTTCAGAAAGCAGGTTTAGTGAAAACTCTGAGTTTGTTAACCCTGAGATGAGGGAAACTCTGGGTTTTCTCTTTCAGAAAGAGAGGTAACTTCACCTCAGTGTCAGTTACTATGGTAACTTCACCTCAGAGTCAGTTACTATGGTAACTTCACCTCAGAGTCAGTTACTATGGTAACTGAGCCTGTGAACCTAACCTGGTCGGGAGCAGGTTTTCTTCAAGAAACCTCGAGTTTCTCTCAGTCTCCTCCCTCTGACACAGCCCTCTCTCATTTCCTCATTCATTCATTCAGTCTGTATCAGGCACATTTTAGTTTAGTTTTTTATCGGCATGAATATAAAATAATTATGTTGGTTTATTAACCGTGTTAGGCAGACTATAAAACATTTTATTTCTCAAAACATGGCATTTCCTTTTGTATACAATCCCATTGATGAAGAAGCTGCTTTACTTCACAGAGTTAAACATACGTCAGGAGATGATATTGAGCCCCGACAGTTTAATTTTTAGATAACTTCCTATTTGACCGGTATCGTTTTTCTTCCCAGTCGATCAGTTATGTAGCCTAAGCTACATAACTGACATGTTTACACAAACATGTTTTAAACGTTTTTAAAAGGAGTTCCACAGTATTGCAGGTGAATGATGTAAACCCTTTGAAATAAAAGATTATGGATTATAATTCAGAATGGGATTAGTAGGACTAAGACTTTTTCGTCCGCAGGATTGCAGCTAAATTAAATAGATTATAGGTTCAATACCACTTCACCAGTAATATTAGGCTATCCTTATGATTAAATATGATATACAATATATTGGAATATACGCATTTACTCTAGCAGCAATTTTCTCCCACGCAAATTCTCTCTCTTTTCCAGCAGCCGCTGTGTTGCTTTTTTTTTTTAACTCTCTGTATGTGCGCATGAGTATTTCTGCCGACCCGTTTGTTTGTGGTTGTTACCATGGTGAATTGTAGTATCATGGCTCCATTCATGCTGCCTTTTTATTGTGGTGGTGCACGCGCGTGAACCTACTCTGAGTTGATTGAATCAACTCATATCAGCTGTTCTGGAACTGAAAACTCAGAGTTTCCATCTCAGGGTAAATCTACTCAGACATCAGGGTTACACTCAGAGTTTGTTAAACCTCCTTCCTGAAATATCACCCTGCAGTCTAGTAGCAGAATATGTCTTTACCTGCCACACTTTGAGGAACAGTGAGTGACAACCCCACACCACCACACACACACACACACACACACACACACACAAACACACACACACACACACACACACACACACACACACACACACACACACACACACACACACACACACACACACACACACACACACAACGGTAATATTCTTGTTTTCATGCTGTTAGTTTTGTTCTTATTGTTACATTATCTTCACATGAGAGACAGAGAGAGAGAGAGAGAGAGAGAGAGAGAGAGACAGAGAGAGAGAGAGAGAGAGAGAGAGAGAGAGACAGAGAGAGAGAGAGAGAGAGAGAGAGCTGATGGTGAGCATGTATGGAGATGTGAATAATCTGATTTCTCTGTGTGCCATGTAGCCTAAACATCACATCCTGAATATGATCAAAAACAGGATAATCCTCATAACTGGAGTATTCATGTCCATGTAAACACATATGATACAAACAACATGCTAGATCCGTGGGTTCAGCGATAGCAGCGTCCATAGCAACCAGCAGTTTATCTACAGCAGTGGCGGGCCGTGTATTTTACACCTGGGCCTTCAGTACTATCCTACAGCATTAAATCACCTTTGAATAACCTCACCATGACACTAGGACATTACCGTGTGGAATAACGTGATTTACCACAAGGCTCAACACCTAGAGACACCTAATACACTACAGCAGAGACATGAACACACGCTGACTGAAGCATCACTTTCACTCAGTATGACAGGATGCTGCATCACATGTAGTCAAAATGAATGCAATGACCAAAGAAACCAAAAGAAACCCACAACAACCGGTCATATCAGTGGCGTAACGAGCCAACACCGGGCCCTTAAGCAGGATTATCAAGGCGGGCCCCCCTACTACAGCACGTGATGACGGCACAATGTCCACGAGTAGGCTACCATGAATAGGACAGGATAGGATCATAGAGACACAGCATATAAGAGATGAGATGACTGACAAAATCAGGAGTAGCCTACGACACCACAACAACAAAAAAACAGTGGTGAATGCACACCATAACACATGAAAAAACATACAAGGGCAGTCCCTCTAGGACTTCGTGGCCTCTTTTGAGATTGTTGCGGCCCAAAATGTCTGATTTCACGGGAGCTTTTGTAAAAAATGTCGATAAAAGTTGCGATGTGTTTTGTTTGTTTGTTACAATGAAGTTGCGAGAGACAGTGAAAGTTGCAAAAAAAAGTTGTGATTTCTTTGTATAGTTCTTTAAAAATAAAAAGTAAACTTGTTTTGGGGAGAATAATAATTATTACCATTAATTAATTACTCTGGGCTGAGATTTCCTAGGAACCTTACCAAAAAGGCTCACCAAGCTGCAAATGTTGGTATAATATGAAAATGGCTGGTGGATTTAAGACAAAAATAATAATTTATTGAATGAATCAAATATGAACATATCTGTCACTGTCAGTGGCTTGTTGATCTTTACATTGTTAGTTAATTTCCTCCTTGCCTGGGAAACACATTCATACAGTTTGATAAAGTACTTATTGGACTTTAACTTATCATTGCACTTACAATAACGAGCGTAACTGTCCTCAATTTAGGTCATTCCGTACGTCTCATCTGTGGTTTTTCCTGCATCCACCGTGTGTGATTGTGTGTGTGTGTGTGTGCGCGCATCAGTCGCGGGGGAGAAAGAAGCAGCCCTGCCGCTGCAAAGAGCCGACAGGATTGAAATAACAGCAGCTTTCAGCGACTTTATAGTGAAAAATCGTTACACCGTACATTGATGCTAAAATGTAAACAGGTTGGCAGGATGGTCTGAAATGTTTTGAACGGTCTTTCGCTGTACGTCTTGTTGGTAAATGTAAAATGTTCGAGTCCCACAAGTTTCTCGTCCATTGGTCCGGGCCCTTAAGCACCGCATACCCTGCTTACCGATAGTTACGCGTCTGGGTCATATTTACTCATACGATGACCACAAAGAAATCAAAAACACATATAACACAATCAGTGATCAACAGGCCTCCCCAGAAATTCCAGCCAAACAGTGCGGGCTTAACACACACGTCACCACGCATATACAAAGGCACATCGGCCACTGACACTGCTCAAATCTTTAACACCTAAAGCAAGTAGTAATAGCTAGTAAAATGCTTTCACTAAAAAATTTAAAAATGTAAATGAACTTGCAGTGTAAACAATATTGAAAATACATATTTTCTTTATTTTAGGCCTTCATTTATAAAAATATAATTTTCTGATTCTGACAATCTCTTGGCCAGCAGAGAAAGCCTTGCTGGCCCTGACGGCCCACCTCTGACCTACAGATAGAGTGTACAGTGCGTACAGGATTACGGCTGCCGGCGCCACTGCCACACTATCATTTACAGAGACCCAACAATTCCCCCAAGAGCAAGCATTTGGTGCAACAGTGGACCTTTCTCTGTCTGGGAAACATGAACATTACATCACTCTCACACACACATATATATTGTGTTTGCACCGCAGGGACTAGGAAAGAGCGTTTTGAGGGACTTTTTGAACTTAGAGCCGGTACTCTCCCAGCACAAGAGGAACTTAGAGAAATAATTGGTCAAGATGTCAGTATACGTCTCTGATCGATCACATGAGCCATGCAGCACCGGCAACTGACATTTTAAACCTCTACCTAACTAGTCTGCTGAAATAGTAATGCTTCATCCACACACTCTTCTCACAGCGTAGAAAGCACATTGATTTGTGCTAAGCTAGGCTAAATCTGTCCTGGACCTTTCTCTGTCGAGTTGAAACTGAACCACGGACAGTTCCTTTAACATACAGAGATGTGTCCAAACTACATCAATTATTAACAACAGGAGGTCATCATTATAGTTCCTGGAGATGTTCCCCTTTAAAACTTCCTACACAAATATCTCCTTTTTATATTCATCAGTGTTTGTACCTGAGAGTCTCCAGTCTCCAGTTTGGATCTTCCAGTCCCGCTGACAGTAGCTTCACTCCTGAGTCTCCTGGATGATTGTAGCTCAGGTCCAGCTCTCTCAGATGGGAGGGGTTGGAGCTCAGAGCTGAGACCAGAGAAGAACAGCCTTCCTCTGAGATCAGACAGCCTGACAGACTGCAAACACACAGAACAACACACAGGAACCCTCTGTCAACAGGTGGAGCCATGTGTTAGTTTTATGTTTGTTTTTTGTCCAGGTACACTTTGGGTCAGATTTAGAATGCACCTTTAAAATCATCTGTTCTATTTAACTATTTAACAACAAAAGTAAACAATGAAAAATCCTCATGGAAAGTAACTCTGGGTCTAGAAACTAATAATTATATAATTAATAACTACTGCCCAAGTTTATCGTATCAGCAGACACAAAGCAGCTGTTTTATCAGCTAAAGTTAGTCAGATTTTAACTGGTTATCAGTTGAATAGGTTAATGAATCCTGACCTGAGAGTCTCCAGTGTGCAGTGTGGACTCTTCAGTCCATCAGAGATCAACTTCCCTCCTGAATCCTGCAGATTGTTGTTACTCAAGTTCAGCTCTCTCAGACTAGAGGACTGGGAGCTGAGAACTGAGGACAGAGCTTCACAGATTCTCTCTGACAGGTTACAGCCACTCAGTCTGGAGAGACAACAGGAAGGACACAATTTATTTATATTTAACTCCTGTTGAAATAAATTACACTTTCACAGCTTTGTTGGAGGGACGGTAATGAAGACGACAGATAATGATTGTGTTTAAATGTTAAGTCTGCACTGTTGGTGATAGAGAATGTAAAATCCTTTTTCTAAACAAGTTGGAAACATGATAACTAATTGTGACTGAATGAGGATTGATAAGGAGGAGAGATTTCTAAATTGCTAAATTTTAAATCCTGACGTGAAGCGGGGTTTAAATTGAATAAAGCTTAAAGTTTAGAGTAATGTCATAGAAGAAGACAAATAACAATTGTGTTTATATGTTGAGTCTGGACTTTCAGTGGTACAGTATATGAAATCCCTTCTCAGCATGTTCAAATATCTGCTGCTCTACTCTAAACAAGTTATAAACATGATAATTAATCGTCACTGAATTAAGCAGTATTACACGAGAGGGTTTGATTTAATGTCATTATTGGCACGACAGGGTGTGCTGTCATGCTAATTTGAGTACGTTCTAAATGTCTAGCTGACCAATCAGGTTGTCTGGTCAGATGTACTTCTTGTATAATCAGAAATAAAGAAACGTCCACTAATCAAAGTCAAAATATTAAAATACAAATTATTTGTTGATCTCAGCCAAAGTTCAGATTTCATTCTTTATGAAGTGATTATGAATCAGAATAAAATACTTTGGAAACATTCACATTTTTTGAATGTTTCTGAAGTATTTTTCAATACTGTTTTTTTGAAAGATTATTGTTCTTGATCTGACCTGAGAGTCTCCAGTGTGCAGTGTGGACTCTTCAGTCCAACAGAGATCAGCTTCACTCCTGAATCTGGCAGGTTGTTGTTACTCAGGTCCAGCTCTCTCAGACTAGAGGACTGGGAGCTGAGAACTGAGGACAGAGCTTCACAGCTTCTCTCTGACAGGTTACAGCCACTCAGTCTGGAGAGACAACAGGAAGGACACAAGTTATTTATATTTAACTCCTGTTCAAAGATTTCAGAGTATTTAATGATGAATAAATCACACTTACAGAGCTTTGTTGGAGGCTTTGACCACTGGCAGCAGCCTCAGAAGAGCCTCCTCTGAAGCGGAGTATTTCTTCAGGTCAAACACATCCAGATCTTTTCCTGATGACAGTAAGATGAAGACCAGAGCTGACCACTGAGCAGGAGACAGTTTATCTGTGGAGACACTTCCTGATCTCAGGGACTGTTGGATCTCCTCCACTAGAGAAGCATCATTCAGTTCATTCAGACAGTGGAACAGATTGATGCTTCTCTCTGCAGACAGATTCTCACTGATCTTTGTCTTGATGTACTTGACTGTTTTCTGATTGGTCTCTGAGCTACTTCCTGTCTGTGTCATCAGGCCTCGTAGGAGATTCTGATTGGTCTGCAGTGAAAGACCCAGGAGGAAGCGAAGGAACAAGTCCAGGTGTCCATTTGGACTCTGTAAGGCCTTGTCCACAGCACTCTGGTAGAAACGTGTTGATTTGTCTCTGAACACTTCAGACCACCACGATGTTGTTTGTTCTTCTGACAGCAGGTTGACTCCAGAGTTGATGAATGTCAGATGGACATGAAGAGCAGCCAGAAACTCCTGAACACTCAGATGGACGAAGCAGAACACCTTGTCCTGGTACAGTCCTCTCTCCTCTTTAAAGATCTGTGTGAACACTCCTGAGTACACTGAGGCTGATCTGATATTGATGCTACACTCTGTCAGGTCGGATTCATAGAAGATCAGGTTGCCTTTCTGCAGCTGCTCAAAAGCCAGTTTTCCCAGAGACACGATCATCTTCTTTGTCTCTTTATTCCAGTTTGAATCGGTCCCAGCTCCTCCACCATATTTTATGTTCTTCAGTTTGGACTGAACCACCAGGAAGTGGATGTACATCTCAGTCAGGGTCTTGGGCAGCTCTCCTCCCTCTCTGGTCTTCAACACGTCCTCCAGAACTGTAGCAGTGATCCAGCAGAAGACTGGGATGTGGCACATGATGTGGAGGCTTCGTGATGTCTTGATGTGGGAGATGATTCTGCTTTCCTGCTTCTTGTCTCTGTATCTCTTACTGAAGTACTCCTCCTTCTGTGGGTCAGTGAACCCTCTGACCTCTGTCACCATGTCAACACACTCAGCAGGGATCTGATTGGCTGCAGCAGGTCGTGTGGTTATCCAGAGGTGAGCAGAGGGAAGCAGATTCCCTCTGATAAGGTTTGTCAGCAGCACACCCACTGAGGTGGACTCTGTAACATCAGTCAGGATCTCAGTGTTGAGGAAGTCCAGAGGAAGTCGACACTCATCCAGACCGTCAAAGATGAACACAACCTGGAACTCTTCAAACCTGCAGATTCCTGCTTCTTTAGTTTCACTGAAGAAGTGATCAACAAGTTCCACCAAGCTGTACTTTTTCTCTTTCACCATGTTCAGCTCTCTGAAAGTGAAAGGAAATATGAACTGGATGTCCTGGTTGGCTTTACCTTCAGCCCAGTCCAGAGTGAACTTCTGTGTTAAGACTGTTTTCCCGATGCCAGCCACTCCCTTAGTCATCACTGTTCTGATTGGTTCATCTCTTCCAGGTGGGGCTTTAAAGATGTCTTCTCGTCTGATTGTTGTTTCTGGTCTGTCTGGTTTTCTGGAAGCTGTTTCAATCTGTCTGACCTCATGTTCATCATTGACCTCTGCAGTCCCTCCCTCCATGATGTAGATCTCTGTGAACATCTGATTCAGAAGGGCTGGGTTTCCTGCTTTAGCAATCCCCTCAAACACACACTGGAACTTCTTGTTTAGGTTAGTCTTGAGTTTACGTTTACAAACTCCAGCAGAACTTCCTGAATGAATACATAATAAAAAATCTCATTAAGTAATTTTGTAAAGAAAACAGGAACATATTTTGACCCTTCTCTGGAGACATTAGTAAACGTCCCATTAGTCCAGCAAGTTAAATCTTTAGAGAAATCCTCTTACTGCTCTGCAGACGGTCAGCCAGCTCGTCCTGCTTCATTCTCCTCAGGAAGTGCAGTGTGATCTTCAGAAATGCCTCTCTGCTGCTCCTCTGCTCTTCATCCTCATCCTCACCCTCCCCCTGACTCTCTGAGCATTCTGGGTAATCTGGACTCAGAACCTTCTGGATCTTCTTCAGCTCGATCGTCACTAAAGTGCCGATGTTCTCCTCCAGCAGCTGGAACAGAAGATTATACGAATGACACAATCAAACTGAAATCATGGAAGCAAACATCAGATCCATGTTGGACAGACTGACAATCCACTGGTCTGAAAAGTGCAGCATGGAGATTATTGTGAACAGAATAGATGTAAAAGTAGTTGTTGTATATGTACAGACCATAAATATGGAGTCCAGGTGTATTTGATGCTGCTGGGTAGACTGACCACTGGGAACCTCTGAGCTCTCCTGGTCCACTCTGTGGAGGAATCAGGAAGAATTAGCTCACATCATGTCTGTCCACACAGAGGCAAACACAAGGTAATTTTCTGTGACTTAAAGTGTTGATTACAACATTGAGTGAGTCATGAACCCACTCATTGAAACTTGGCCATAAGTGTCCAGACTCAAATGGCAGAAGTCTTCTCATGGTAAATGTTGTCCTGACCCAGGTGACACAAACACTTACCAAGGGTCGCTGGTTCTCCAGGGGGGATGTGCAAATAAAGTTACCCTGGAAGGGGCACTCTGAGGCGCACACATCCCAACCATCCCCCTGGTATTCCCAGTTGGAGAAGAACATTTGGGAAGAATTTTGCCATTCATGATTTTTAGCCTACACTATGGCTATGGGAGATTTAAAATGCTTTTTAATGGGGTTAAAACACCAGATAATATTGGACCAAACCAGGTCCAATATTACATTGAGATCTACAGTTGAAGACTGGTCTTACTGGACAGCTTTCAGATGTGAGAATATACATATATGTGAAGAAGAAATATGCTGAAAATAAATTTCAAAACTTCTCTGGATACATAACAGTTGAAACATGAATCAGCAATATTATAATATTATTAACAGCTTACCTCTTTTCAACAGAGGGTTGCTCTCCTTTAAAGTCAATATAGCGACCATCATTTGACCAGTCGCTCTTAAAGGACACACAGCTGAGTCTGAGTCACAGAGAGTAAGACCAACAGGGATGGAAATTCACTTTTTATTATTCAGAAACAAAAACTGCTGGAGATACAAACAGCAACTAAAACAAGATTAACACAAAGAAGTTCAATAAACTACACAAAAAACTGGGTTAAAAAGTTAAAACACCAGAGAATATATTGGACCAAACCAGATCCAATATTTACCTAAAGTCAAGAGTTGAAGACTGGTTTAACTGGACGACTTTCAGATGTGATAATATAAATATATGTGAAGAAGAAAAATGCTGAAAATAAACTCTAAAAACTTCTCTGGATACATATAAGTTAAAACATGATTCAGCAATATTATAATAATATTATCAGCTTACCTCTTTTCAGCAGAGGGTTGCTCTCCTTTAAAGTCAATATAGCGACCATCATTTGACCAGTCGCTCTTAAAGGACACACAGCTGGGTTCAGGTTCAGGTTCAGGTTCAGGTTCAGGTCCAGGTTCAGGAGACTCTGGTCTCTTCTGGGACCTGATAGAAAAACACATTTATTGAGGGTCACATGTTCAGTTAAAGTCTCCGTGCATAAAATATAATATTAATATGAATATGTCTGTAGGCCTAATTATTAACAATTAAATGCCAATAATGCTTTACTTTCTGTCCAAAACTCAATAAAAATATCTTTTAAAATCAGAATTTAAAATCTAAATATAATATTTCAAAATTTTGTCTAAACAGAAAGATATTTTGAGTGAGACAGGAAATTATTTTACAAAAATATTCTCATTTCAGTCATCAACTACAATAATTTCTTTCCACAAAATTACAACAACCCAGACGGGACGTAGTTCCATCCAATGAGACTCGTTCCAGTTTGCTGGATGTTCACAACTCACCTCAATCTTCTTCTTAACATTTCAATTTCCCTTTCCATTGCAATTCGCTCCTTCTGCCATTCAAGTCTCTCCATCAATCCTCTCTCCTCCATTTCAAGTAGCCTCTCCTCCATTTCTATTCTCTTCCTTACAGGTCTTTTCTTAAAGTAGCGGTGGCTCCATGGACCGGTTAGTCTTCATGGACACACAGCTGGGTTCAGGTTCAGGTCCAGGTTCAGCAGGGTCTGGTCTCTGATGGGTCCTGTTAGAAAGAGAGGAAACCACTTTTTAATCTCCAGTAACAGAAGCTGCTGGAGAAACTAGAAGCTATCAAGCAGGAAATAAAGTCTGAATCTCTTCACTGAATGATTTCTGCTCTCTGCTCATCCTGCTCTGTCATTCATTATCTTTCTGGGAGAACAGGAACATTGGAAAGACTCCAGGACTAATGTCATCTTTCTGTCCTCTAATGGAGACAAGACTCCATTATGACAATCAATCTCACCTTTCTGTCCTGTGTAGACTGTAAAATAATGACATGAAGACACTTCTCCTCTTCCTCCACACATCACTACAACAGTAACAGAGGCATTTAGGTCTCTACATTTTATTCTGAAAGGTTCGTTTTTTGAGAAAACAATTATAAAAAAGGTAAAAAATAGAAACAAGATTTTTGATCATTATTTGTGCTTATTTCTTAGAACTTAATCAGAACAGGTGAAAGTGATTGAAATGTAACAATTTTTTAACTTTGTGTGGGAATAGCAGGTTCAGACAGACAACACACACACACACACACACACACACACACACACACACACACACAGACACACACACATACAGACGCACTGACTACCACAGAGGCACACACACACACACACACACACACACACACACACACAGACACCTACAATCAGACACGCCCACGTACAGACACACACACATACACACATACACACACACACACACACACACACACACACACACACACACACACACACACACACACACACACACACACACAGCAGGCCCAGTTAGGAGGAGGACACAGTTAAGTTTCATAGCACCTACAGTTATTACACTGGGGTCCAGTAGACCTGAACACCTCATATGTAATAGTTATGTGTAGGGGGGGGGGGGGGGGGAGCGTGTGCAGTCATTGAAAATAAGTTATTTTTTATGTTCTTCACAGACAATGAGCCAAGTCCGATGAGTTTGAGTTAGAAGAAATAATAAATAGCATAATTTTTCTTTATTATTAAAATTTAGAGTGTGGTCACATCAACAGATTCTCACTCCCATCTTGTAAAATACAGTCGTTTTGGTCAGGTGGCTTTGTTGTTCTTATTAACGTTGAAAGTCTCCTTTAGCGTCCGCTACGCGCTGTGGGAGGATCCCCTGCCTCTCCCCGTTGCTGGCAGCCCCTCGCCGGCTCTGGGTCGTCTTGGGAAGAACGGGATTCAGGAAAACAAGAACTGGGTTCAGAAAACGGGGATACCATCGGAGTTCACTAAAACGCAGTCTACAAAACCTTGGGAACGTTACGCACGATCACACACATGGTCAAAAGGTTGCGGAAAACTGGGCACATTTTTACGCATGGAAAATCTTTATGAATCCCAACTTTAGCGAGGAATGTTGCGACGGCAAATTTCACCCTGCTTTACGCAACTTTTTCTTGCCTAACAGGTTTTATAAATGAGGCCCCAGGACTAATGCCATCTTTGCACAGAACATTCCTGTCCTGTTTATAAAAATAATGGACATGAAGACACTTCTCCTCATCCACACATCACTACAACAGTAACAGAGGTCTCTACATTTTATTCTGAAAGGTCCCAGAGGAAACAGTAGAGTCCTGTTGTGTCTGACTTTACGCTGGTGGAGACGACGGTTTGTTTTCTGACAGCAGGAGAAAGGAAATAACTAGAGGCCATCTTATGATGGATTCACACCGGCCAAATCAAGCCAGGGGCTTAAAGTTGGCCCTTCCTTACTTCCTCCCCTCCTACTTCCTCCCCCCTTGCTCAGACCCCACCCATCTTCAACTCGGCCTTCATTTAGATCTCAGCTACACAGCTGTAAAGTTTCCTGACTGCAGCCTCACGGTTGTGACAGACAGACGTATAAACACCTAGAAGTGTCTTTTCTGTTGCCTGTTATTGTTATTTCTGTATGTTTCCAGAGGCCTGTACTACGAAGCAGGATTTGGCATTAACGAGGTAACTTCAGGTTTAACCCAGGATTTCCTGTATCACGACGGTGGATCAGTTGTTACCGGGTTAAATCGCCGTGGTAACTTATGCTGAACACCTAACCTGGTCGGGAGCAGGTTATGTTGGAGATTAGAGATCAACCGGTGTTAAAGCACCGCCTACCGACCTATCAATACTCTACTGATAACGGAGTCACCGTTCTTAGAAGATCAGCTGGAGCTCGGGGACGGAGAGAGAGAGAGAGAGAGGGAGAGAGAGAGAGAGAGACAGAGAGAGAGAGAGAGAGAGAGAGAGAGACAGAGAGAGAGACAGAGAGAGAGAGGGAGAGAGAGACAGAGAGAGAGACAGAGAGAGAGAGAGAGAGACAGAGAGAGAGACAGAGAGAGAGACAGAGAGAGAGACAGAGAGAGAGAGAGAGACAGAGAGAGAGAGAGAGACAGAGAGAGAGACAGAGAGAGAGACAGAGAGAGGGAGAGAGGGAGAGAGAGAGAGAGAGAGAGAGAGAGAGAGAGAGAGAGAGAGACAGAGAGAGAAACAGAGAGAGAGAGGTGCGCTCAGAAAATGTAAAACATTTAGAGACAGACAACCCCGTTAACCTTCCCTGATGGATATTTTTATGAAAGATATAGATTTTAATGGGAGGGAATTACGTAGGCTATAGGCTATTTTATATTTTTTTATTTTCTCTGATGATCGCTTACCACTGCCAGGGTTGCAACTGAAATAATAGGCTAAAGCAACGACAGTTTATGGAAAGCCTAAGTGTAATTATGGTCAGATCTTGGTCCTGACTGATGGGGAAGTGATATTGATAAGCGTTGTGATTTACGCATCTACAGCATCGGCTATTTTTTATTGTGTATTTTTTGTTTTAGGAAGCAGCGACTGTATTGCGTTTTGCCTGTAAAACCGTGTCTGTGTCTTTAATATTTATGTAGAATTATAGTTTGCTCTTCTTATATAAAACATGTGGCTCTGGTAGATGTTTGTGATTGGTCGTGCTGTACAAACTCCGTCTCTTTTATGTGAACGCGTGCGTCGCTGGATTGGGAAACCCTGGGTTGATAGAACTAGTTGTTAACCGGCGTCGTGACACAGGTTATGCGGGACCGCGGTGGTTAGGTTAGGTGAAGCCGGATCACTGAAAGAAATCCAGGGCATGTTGATCTTGATCCGTAGTACAGGGCCCTATTTTCAGGTAGAAGGGTTAACAAACTCTGAGTCTAACCCTGATCTCTGAGTTGATTTACCCTGAGATGGAAACTGGTTCAATCAACTCAGAGTAGGTTCACCACCACAATAAAAAGGCAGCATGAATGGAGCCATGATTCTACGATTCACCATGGTAACAATCACAAACAAACGGGTCGGCGGAAATACTCATGCGCACATACAGCGAGTTAAAAAAACAACAACAACACAGCGGCTGCTGCAAAAGAGAATTTGTGTGGGAGAAAATTGCTAAAGTAAATGCATATATTCCAATATAATGTATATCATATTTATCATAAGGATAGCCTAATATTACAGGTGAAGTGGTATTGAACCTATAATCTATTTCATTTAGGTGCAATCCTGCGGACGAAAAAGTCTTAGTCCTACTAATCCCATTCTGAGGCTGCAGCACCATCATTATCAGAATTATAATCCATAATCTTTTATATCAAAGGGTTTACATCATTCACCTGCAATACTGTGGAACTCCTTTTAAAAACGTTTAAAACACGTTTCAGAGTTTCTGACTGATCGACTGGGAAGAAAAACGATACCGCTCAAATAGGAAGTTATCTAAAAATTAAACTGTCGGGGCTCAATATCATCTCCTGACGTATGTTTAACTCTGTGAAGTAAAGCAGCTTCTTCATCAATGGGATTGTAGACAAAAGGAAATGCCATGTTTTGAGAAATAAAATGTTTTATAGTCTGCCTAACACGGTTAATAAACCAACATAATTATTTTTATTCATGCTGATAACAAACTGGTCTAAAATGTGCCTGATACAGACTGAATGAATGAATGAGGAAATGAGAGAGGGCTGAGTCAGAGGGAGGAGACTGAGAGAAGAAAACCTGCTCCCGACCAGGTTAGGTTCACAGACTCAGTTACCATAGTAACTGACTCTGAGGTGAAGTTACCATAGTAACTGACTCTGAGGTGAAGTTACCATAGTAACTGACTCTGAGGTGAAGTTACCTCTCTTTCTGAAACAGAAAACCCAGAGTTTCCCTCATCTCAGGGTTAACAAACTCAGAGTTTTCAGTTCCAGAACAGCTGATATGAGTTGGTTCAATCAACTCAGAGTAGGTTCACGTGCGTGCACCACCACAATAAAAAGGCAGCATGAATGGAGCCATGATACTACGTTTTCACCATGGTAACAACGACAAACAAACGGGTCGGCGGAAATACTCATGCGCACATACAGAGAGTTTGAACATGTATTTCGTTAAAAACAGCGGCTGCTGCTGCAACAGAGAGAGAATTGTTGTGGGAGGAAATTGCTGCTCGAGTCCATGCGTAAGCATTAACAGAGTATGAATTTCATATTTAATCACAGTTAACTTATAATATTACTGGTGAAAACTGGAATTGTATTACACCTATAATTTCATTTGGGTGCAATCCTGCAGGAGAAAAAGTAAGATAGGCTACTACTATATCCCACTCTGAGGCTGCAGCACCATGATCATTAACAGAACTATAATTTATAATCATTTATTTCTTTTTTATGGCTCTCAGTGGTTTGTGTCCAGGGAACAATACAAAAAAAACGTTTAAAAAACGTTTCAGAGCGAGTCACACTTTTCTGACGGCTACAGTGGCTTCACTATTACAGTATGATTACATCACCAATAAAGAAAAATATCGTTTGCAAAAAACGTAATGCGACACAAAGAATCTGCTGGGATGTTAAAGCATGTCCACGATGGTGGATGTTAGTGATATGAGGACGATAAGGTATCTACATATCTGGTGGACTGTGAAAAAATGTGGAAATGAAAATACATTTAGTCAGGACTCAATATCATCTCCCGACGTAAACTCTCTGTGAAGTAATTCAGCTTCTTCATCAACGGGATCGTCGACAAAAGGACATGACATGTTTGAGAAAATAACGTTTTATAATCTGCCTAACAATACGTTTTATTTATTAAGTTTTTATTCATGCAGATAACAAACTGCATTAAAATGTGCCTGATACAGACTGAATGAATGAATGAGGAAATGAGAGAGGGCTGAGTCAGAGGGAGGAGACTGAGAGAAGAAAACCTGCTCCCGACCAGGTTAGGTTCACAGGCTCAGTTACTAACTGAGTCTGAGGTGAAGTTACCATAGTAACTGAGTCTGAGGTGAAGTTACCATAGTAACTGACTCTGAGGTGAAGTTACCATAGTAACTGACTCTGAGGTGAAGTTACCTCTCTTTCTGAAAAAGAAAACCCAGAGTTTCCCTCATCTCAGGGTTAACAAACTCAGAGTTTTCACTAAACCTGCTTTCTGAAACGGACCCCTGGTGTCACCTGTCCTGTGTTTCCTCGTTACCTAGTTTATTTAGCTCCTGTGTTTCCTCGTTACCTAGTTTATTTAGCTCCTGTGTTTCCTCGTTACCTACTTTATTTAGCTCCTGTGTTTCCTCGTTACCTACTTTATTTAACTCCTGTGTTTCCTCGTTACCTAGTTTATTTAGCTCCTGTGTTTCCTCGTTACCTACTTTATTTAGCTCCTGTGTTTCCTCGTTACCTACTTTATTTAGCTCCTGTGTTTCCTCGTTACCTAGTTTATTTAGCTCCTGTGTTTCCTCGTTACCTAGTTTATTTAGCTCCTGTGTTTCCTCGTTACCTAGTTTATTTAGCTCCTGTGTTTCCTCTTTACCTACTTTATTTAGCTCCTGTGTTTCCTCGTTACCTACTTTATTTAGCTCCTGTGTTTCCTCGTTACCTAGTTTATTTAGCTCCTGTGTTTCCTTGTCTGTTGTCAGATCGTTTTGTGTCCTTGTCCTGTCAGTTAGTGTGTGTTCATGTGTGTTTCCCTGTGTCAGCTGAGTAGTTCCTGTTTTTTTTGTACTTCTGTTTTTTGGATTCCCTTTTACCTCTTTTGGAAGTCTTTTGCCTTTTGAAGTCTCAGGACTCCCTGAGTTTATTTTTGTGTTTTTGTTCAATAAAGCCTCGTGTCCAACCTTCTGCCTGCCCTCTCCCTGCGTTTGGGTCCACATCTTCTGACAATTCTAACAGGCAAAGTATTTAAAACCTCCTCTGTAGTAGTTCATGTTACAACATGGAGATTTATCTTCAACACAAGAGTCGTCCAAACTTTCTCAGGAAATAAGAAGAGAAGTAGAAACATTATATTTAACTTTACAGAGCCAGAAACTAACCCTGAAGAGACCAAAGACTAACGTGGTGTTAAAGTATCAAACAGCAACACACACACACACACACACACACACACACACACACACACACACACACACACACACACACACACCCTTTAGAAATGAGTTCAAACACTTTCATTATGTTCAACTTTCCCTGAAACAAAACGAAATTTAAACGGTTTAAATTAAAATATATATATATATATATATATATATATATATATATATATATTAAACGTTACAGACAAGTTAAATTACCTTCAGCTGGAGCTTCACACGGAGAGAAAAAGCTCCGTCACAAACTTTGGGAAGTGAAATTAAACTTTAAACAGGAAACAAGAGGAAACGCCCAGAGAGGGACAGCATCAAACTAACCCAAAGTTCCCAGTTTGTTTTCATCTCTGAGCTGGTGATGATGTCATGGCGCCCTCTGGTGACATCAGCAGGAACTACAAGCAGAGCTCCACCAAACATATTCACACACAGAGGCGGACTTTACCATTAGGCAAAGGTCGGCAATTGCCTTGGGCCCCGAGCTACCTAGGGGCCCCCAAAATGCCCCATTAACTTATGCTTAAGGTTTTTTTTTTTTTTTACTTTTCACAAATTATATTTTTCTAAAACTCCATTTGCGAAAAATGGCATCAAATCATTAGTTTCGCAGACCGGAGGGGGCCCCCCCCACCTCACTACATGATTGGACTATTCCATTATCTCACTTACTGCGCATCTGCGAAAGTGACAAGGCTGTAATGCGCCAAAATACGGAGAAAAAAAAGTGACAGACAGACAGGGTGCATGTGTAGAGTAACAGACAGACAGGGTGCATGTGTAGAGTGACAGACAGACAGGGTGCATGTGTAGAGTAACAGACAGACAGGGTGCATGTGTAGAGTGACAGACAGACAGGGTGCATGTGTAGAGTGACAGACAGTGTACAGAGTAGAGCTACAATGAAGCCAAACTACCCAAGTGGTGCTGAAAAAAGGAGGAAGCGGGAGTAAAGCAAAACGTTTTTAAAAAAAAGTTTTTTGTGATGCCCGCCGCTGACAATGACAACAACGCTACAACCCATGCCACAACCACCATCACGACCGTTAGCACTGCTGCTAGCGAGGAGGAGCTACCTGTTGCTGCCGACAGTGCCAGCCCAGGCTGCTCAAGTGATATTGCTGCTAACGTTATGGATATGGAATCAGTGATAGCAAGATTTGCTGAGGCCGAAGCTCGCAAGGTCAGATTATAGCGCTTTAGACATGACAATACAGACACTCACACACACACACAGACACACACACACACACACACACACACACACACACACACACACACACACACACACACACACACACACACACACACACACAGACACTCACACACTCACTCACTCACACACACACACAGACACTCACTCACACACACACAGACACTCACACACTCACTCACTCACACACACACACAGACACTCACTCACACACACACACACACACACACACACACACACACACACACACACACACACACAGACACTCACACACTCACACACACACACACAGACACTCACACACTCACACACACACACACAGACACTCACTCACTCACACACACACACACAGACACTCACTCACTCACACACACACACACAGACACTCACTCACACACACACAGACACTCACACACTCACACACACACACACACACACACAGACACTCACACACTCACACACACACACACACACACACACACACACACACACACACACACACACACACACACACACACACACACACACACACACACACACACACACACACACACAGACACTCACACACTCACTCACTCACACACACACACAGACACTCACTCACACACACACAGACACTCACACACTCACTCACTCACACACACACACAGACACTCACTCACACACACACACACACACACACACACACACACACACACACACACACACACACACACACAGACACTCACACACTCACACACACACACACAGACACTCACACACTCACACACACACACACAGACACTCACTCACTCACACACACACACACAGACACTCACTCACTCACACACACACACACAGACACTCACTCACACACACACAGACACTCACACACTCACACACACACACACACACACACAGACACTCACACACTCACACACACACACACACACACACACACACACACACACACACACACACACACACACACACACACACACACACACAGACACTCTCACACACACACAGTCTCCTCCCTCTGACACTGTGTCAGAGGGAGGAGACTGAGAGAAACTCGAGGTTTCTTCTCTCTCATTTCCTCATTCATTCATTCAGTCTGTATCAGGCACATTTTAACGCAGTTTGTTATCTGCATGAATAAAAACTTAATACATAAAACTTATTGTTAGGCAGATTATAAAACGTTTTTTTCTCAAACATGTCATGTCCTTTTGTCGACGATCCCGTTGATGAAAAAGCTGTTTTACTTCACAGAGAGTTTACGTCGGGAGATGATATTGAGTCCTGACTAAATGTATTTTCATTTCCACATTTTTTCACAGTCCATCAGATATGTAGATACCTTATCGTCCTCATATCACTAACATCCACCATCGTGGACATGCTTTAACATCCCAGCAGATTCTTTGTGTCGCATTACGTTTTTTGCAAATGGCAGATTTCTTTATTGGTGATCAGATCATACTGTAGGCTAATAGTAAAGCCACTCGTCAGAAAAGTGTGAAGTTTTTTGTATTGTTCCCTGGACACAAACCAGTGAGAGACATAAAAAAGAAATAAATGATTATAAATTATAGTTCTGTTAATGATCATGGTGCTGCAGCCTCAGAGTGGGATATAGTAGTAGCCTATCTTACTTTTTCTCCCGCAGGATTGCACCCAAATGAAATTATAGGTGTAATACAATTCCAGTTTTCACCAGTAAACTGTGATTAAATATGAAATTAATGCTCTGTTAATGCTTACGCGTGGACTCGAGCAGCAATTTCCTCCCACAACAATTCTCTCTCTGTTGCAGCAGCAGCCGCTGTCTTACTTTTTTAACGAAATACATGTTCAAACTCTCTGTATGTGCGCATGAGTATTTCCGCCGACCCGTTTGTTTGTGGTTGTTACCATGGTGAAAACGTAGAGTCATGGCTCCATTCATGCTGCCTTTTTATTGTGGTGGTGCACGCGCGTGAACCTACTCTGAGTTGATTGAACCAACTCATATCAGCTGTTCTGGAACTGAAAACTCAGAGTTTCCATCTCAGGGTAAATCTACTCAGACATCAGGGTTACACTCAGAGTTTGTTAAAGTTTCTACCTGAAACGGACCCCCGAAGTCTAGACATCATTGCTGTGTGAAGACTGCTGAAGAGAAGTTACAAGTAGGACTTTCTTAGAAAAATAAGGATTGACAAAAGGGGGGAAACAAGAGATGTAGAGGGCCCCATGCCTGTGTTTGCCTTGGGCCCCAAAATGACTAAATCCGCCCCTGTTCACACATTAAAACATGTTTACAGATTTTATTAGTTTATCTTCGTTTCAGAGAATTTAATTCTTTAACTCGTGCAAACCCAAACGGTTTAATTCTTCTTATAAACAATGACTTAAGTTATGGTGCACATGATATATATTACAGCCTTTACTATTATTGGATGGAATCAAACTAACGCACATAAAGTGGAACAATAAGCAGAGTCGCCCAATTATTCAGAGAAAGAATTCAGTTTTTGTGGAAATCTAAAATTGAGGAAATAATTTGAGAAGGGCACCTACTGTATAAATACTGTGTGTGTGTGTGTGTGTGTGTGTGTGTGTGTGTGTGTGTGTGTGTGTGTGTGTGTGTGTGTGAGTGTGTGTGTGTGTGTGTGTGTGTGTGTGTGTTTGTCTGTGTGTGTGTGTCTGTGTGTGTGTGTGTGTGTGTGTGTGTGTGTGTGTGTGTGTGTGTCTGTGTGTGTGTGTGTGTGTGTGTGTCTGTGTGTGTATATGTGTGTGTATGTGTGTGTGTGTGTGTGTGTGTGTGAGTCTGTGTGTGTGTCTGTGTGTATGTGTGTGTGTGTGTGTCTGTGTGTGTGTGTGTGTGTGTGTATGTGTATGTGTTTGTGTATGTGTGTGTATGTGTGTGTCTGTGTGTGTGTTTGTCTGTGTGTGTCTGTGTGTGTGTGTGTGTGTGTGTGTGTGTGTGTGTGTGTGTGTGTGTGTGTCTGTGTGTGTGTGTGTGTGTGTGTCTGTGTGACACTGACTCTGGTAAAGACATGTTGAGAGGATGTTGTACATACAGATTGTAAACCTCCTCAAAGCACATTTGGGATTTGTGTTTCTCCGGCTGTATAAAATAAATTGACTTGAAAGTTGCCGTAAATTAATCTGCATAATGTTGTCTGTTGTTTGTTAGTTTGTCTCCAGATAGCGGCCGTTGGGTTCTGATCCGTGAGGGTCGGAGTCGGCGTCCGTGGAGGGAGACGCCATCGCATGTGTTTGTTTCTGAATCAGTTAAATGATATTCTGTATTTTGGGTAAAGATCAGGAAAATTCATGATTCTATGTTGATTTTTGATGTTTGTTGGGTTAGGGTGAAGCCGGAGACTTCAGAGGACGAATCATATTCACACTTTACTGAATTATTCTCCGTGTTTATACGTAGTCATGGATTTCTGTTTCTGGGTTCTCAAACCAAATGCAAAGCAAACTTTTCTCGTGGCGATATTACGTACAAAGTCGACGGAAAGACATTTTTTTTCCCGCCTTTTGGAAGCTTTTTTTCAACATTTTTGACACTTTTCAAAGTTCTTTTGTCAATTTTTTTAAAATGCTATGAAAATCTATTAAAACACCCAAATTCAATGGAAGTAGTGAACTGATCATTTATTTGACTTGTGAAGAGCGTTGTATGGAACCATCATTGTTATTTTCTTTGACAATTTGGTTGAAAGCAAACCCCAAATTTGTGATATAGAAACTTTTTGAGAATGGGTCAGAGCCTGAGGACCCCACAGGAGTCTGGAGGATTTAAACACACAATCCAGTACGGAGCTCTGAAGGGTTCAACAGGAACTAATAAGTTACAATGAAAACTACAGTTATAAGAATACTTTGTTCAGAGTACAGTGTGTGTGTGTGTGTGTGTGTGTGTGTGTGTGTGTGTGTGTGTGTGTGTGTGTGTGTGTGTGTGTCTGTGTGTGTGTGTGTGTGTGTGTGTGTGTTGTTTGGAGCAATAACTCCACCTCTTCATCTGTCCAGACAAAATTGTCAGCTTTTGTTGTTTGCTTTGCGCTACTAGAGAGAGGAGGAATGGGAGGGAGAGAGGAGGAGGAGAGGGGAGGGAGAGAGGAGGAGGAGAGGGAGAGAGGAGGAGAAGAGGGAGAGAGGAGGAGAAGAGGGAGAAAGGAGGAGGAGAGGGAGAAAGGAGGAGAGGGGAGGGAGAGAGGAGGAGAGGGAGAGAGGAGGAGGAGAGGGAGAGAGGAGGAGGAGAGGGAGAGAGGAGGAGGAGAGGGAGAAAGGAGGAGAGGGGAGGGAGAGAGGAGGAGAGGGAGAGAGGAGGAGAGGGGGAGTGGAGGAGGAGGAGAGGAGAGAGAGGAGGAGGGGAGGGAGAGAGGAGGAGAGGGAGAGAGGAGGAGGGGGGGAGAAAGGAGGAGGAGAGGGAGAAAGGAGGAGAGGGGAGGGAGAGAGGAGGAGAGGGTGAGAGGAGGAGGAGAGGGAGAGAGGAGGAGGAGAGGGAGAGAGGAGGAAGAGAGGGTGAGAGGAGAGGGAGAGAGAGGGAGAGAGGAGGAAGAGAGGAGGAGAGGGAGAGAGGAGGAGGAGGAGAGGGAGAGAGAAGGAGGGGGAGAGAGGAGGAGGAGGAGAGAGGAGGAGAGGGAGAGAGGAGGAGAGGGAGAGTGGAGGAGGAGGAGAGGAGAGAGAGGAGGAGGGGAGGGAGAGAGGAGGAGGGGGGGAGGGGAGGAGGGGGGGGGGAGAAAGGAGGAGGAGAGGGAGAAAGGAGGAGAGGGGAGGGAGAGAGGAGGAGAGGGAGAGAGGAGGAGGAGAGGGAGAGAGGAGGAGGAGAGGGAGAAAGGAGGAGAGGGGAGGGAGAGAGGAGGAGAGGGAGAGAGGAGGAGAGGGAGAGTGGAGGAGGAGGAGAGGGAGAGAGAAGGAGGGGGAGAGAGGAGGAGGAGGAGAGAGGAGGAGAGGGAGAGAGGAGGAGAGGGAGAGTGGAGGAGGAGGAGAGGAGAGAGAGGAGGAGGGGAGGGAGAGAGGAGGAGAGGGAGAGAGGAGGAGGGGGGGGAGAAAGGAGGAGAGGGAGAGAGGAGGAGAGGGAGAGTGGAGGAGAGGGAGGGAGGAGGAGAGGAGAGGGAGAGAGGAGGAGGAGAGGGAGAGAGGGAGAGAGGAGGAGGAGAGGGAGAGAGGAGGAGGAGAGGGAGAGAGGAGGAGAGGGAGAGAGGAGGAGGAGAGGGTGAGAGGAGGAGGAGAGGGAGAGAGGGAGAGAGGAGGAGGAGAGGGAGAGAGGAGGAGGAGAGGGAGAGAGGAGGAGGAGAGGGAGAGAGGAGGAGGAGAGGGAGAGAGGAGGGGAGGGAGGAGGAGGAGAGGGTGTAATGGCAGCACAAAGAGTGATGTTACCCTGGTTGTGGGGACATTGATTACAGCCCTGTGGCCAATGATATTTCTGACTCCTTCTTGCTTTTGTGAGGTTGAAACCTGCCTCATCTATGTATATTTATCCATGCAGGATTTCTTCAGCATCCATCTGGAAAACTCTCTGAAATACAGTGAAAGTCTGTTTAGTTCAGGATGGATCTACTCTACAGTCAGTGGACATGTAAAAAGGTCATGTGTGCAGTATGCAACATCACGGTGCTAAAGTGAACAATACATACGTCTTCTTCTGACTCCTTCCATGTTGGTTGAAGGCAGGTGAACTTACCTGCTGCATTTTATACAGCGCTTCAACCTGATTGGTGTGTCTACAATTAACCAATCATGTGTTAGCGTACCTGGTGGCTGTTTAACCACTTGGTTCATTTGAAAGACTTTGCTTTGAAATTGCAAGGAAATGACATCATGATAAATTTCTGTGTCAGAAACATAAAAGTGTGTTTAGTGTTTTGTAAATCAGTGTGTGTGATGTTTAGAAACAGTGTGAAGCTGACATTGTGCTTACAGTTGTGCAGTTGGAAAGTTTTAATTTTAGTGTGTAAGCAATTGAAAAAAAAACCCTGTAAATAACGTCTTGTTGGCAACTTGTTTCATTAATCAAAACTCAGGTTGGGTGACATTTACAGGAACAAGGAAGAGTTTAATTATAGATTATAATCTGTAGCGTGAAACAAAAGGAACAACTCCCTTTGTGGTCCGACAGCCATGTTGGATGGCAGTCGTGGTTATTCGCCTTATTTTCAAACGCGGAAGTAAATATGGGTCGAACTTCCGGTTTGTGTGCGGGACTTCCGTTTCATCGCTTCCCTGGGCAACACTAACACAAAACATTAGCTTAACTAAATTGGTTAACTATGTCGTGGGAACATTTCCAAAAATCGCTTAATAATCCAAATGGCAGGTCAGTGCCACACCCTCAAACTATTCATGAGTGGGAGGATGACATGAAGAAGTGGCCTCAGATCACGTACGAAGACATATTTAATTATTTTGTGTTGTCACTTGGTGCGGATGGGTCTACAATGCACAATTATAAAAGTACAGAGGCGTATCAGTACCTTCACAGTGGAAAAGTTGGGAAGGTGTTAATCAATAACAACATCATCGATGACCTGGTATTTATGAAGGCTGATGTTCAACCAAGCCAAAGCAAGTCTGACGTTCACTCTGCATGGATCCTGACTACATCTACCGGCACTTTTGAGACGGCCGGGTGCTCCTGTGTCGCGGGACAGGGGAAGTCCTGCAGTCACGCAGCGGCGATCTTATGGAAGGTAGGTTAATGAATTGCCTGTTCAGTTGTCTGTTTTACATACAGTCTATGGTTCAGTGTCAAAATATACTAACGTTAGCTGTTGCCCCGTTGTGATTAGATTGTCAGTTTATTTTACAGAGATAGCAGTGCTAAATGTTTGGGATTGAACTAACGTTACAATTTGATATCAAAACGTTAACAGAACTGTTGCCTACCTCATAATGTTTAGGCTTGAAGTTTGAGACATTGTACCAATCTGATGTGTACTCACCGAGCTCTTGATGCAAGTTTGTCACATTAAAATAAGCTAGATTTTAGATTAGATTAAGCTAGATTTACATTGAAGCTTCGAGTTTATTTCTATTTCATACCCAAACAATACAAATAAGTGCTAAAGAGCTGATGAAAACATTGGCTTCTAAAGCATTTGTTAAATAAAATTTAGTATATGACTAACGTTTTTATTTTTTAATTAACAGATCGTGCACCTTTTCCAGATAAGTAAAAGTCTAATCTCTTGTTCATTGATTTTGATCTTGTCATTCAAGTTTGGGTAAATGTAATATTCTGTCAGCACACCACATTTTGGTGAACCACCTCTTCTGTAAGTAAGTTTCTATTTTCACCAATTCTAATTCATACAAGTCTAATCTCGAATGGCAATTTCTTTAATTACATCATCAAGGTAAATTGAAAAATATGGACAGTTTATAGCTGTCCATATTTCCTATATAAGTATTGTGACACCAAGGACTATAATACATTAAAAATATGCAACTGTTCTATTTAAACTTTGTTAAAGGTGCAGTTTGCAGTGTCCAAAGGTCTGACTGGATTGTCCTGCACAGATGAGCAGCGCCACTGGAACTCAGGGACACGGCGTAATTTAGTCCCCAAAAGGTTGAGCAATATATGTTTCAGGCACCACAAAGACAGTTCTGATGTCTCTGAGAACATCCTGCCCATCTCTCCATCTCTACCGCCAACTCCTGCCTACAGCTCACATGAAGCACTGAAGATGAGCTTAGAAGTCGCAAATGTTCCAGTGGGCAGCCTTCTGCACAAATGCATCTCTGCTGAACCAGAGCAAATTCCAGCAGCTCCCACAAAGCTCCAGCAGCCTCATAGTGAACATGGCACGGACATACAGTGCCAGAAATGCATGTCATTTTATGATATGTACATTAAATTAGATGGGGATAAATGTGCCAGTTTGGAGGAGTCCACTAAAATGCAGAGTGCCTCCCACTTGTGGTTTGATGCTCGTAAATTAAGAGTAACTGGTAGCTCTGCAAAAAAGGTCCCCGTGCGTGCATCTACTAAGCCAGATAACTTTCTTAGAGAGCATCTGTTTCCTAGGTTCCACGGGAACACTGCAACCAGGTATGGCCAAGAGAATGAGGAGGTGGCCTATGCGTGGATGGAGAGCTGTGGGTTTGTAGTTGAGAAGAGAGGCACTGTAGTTAGTGTCACAGAACCATGGCTTTCTGCAAGCCCAGATGGCGTGGTTAACTCCACAGAGCTGCTGGAGAATAAATGTCCTGTTCTGGCCAAGAACTGTTCATCTCTGGCTGAAGTGTTTTCCAGCAAGCTCACAGATGTGAAGATGGTGGACGGGGTTCCACAGTTGCAACCAAATGGATCCCGTGGTTACTACCTTCAAGTCCAACTAGGTATGTTTTGTACAAGACTTAGAGAGATACAAGCTGCTTGTCTGGGCTCCATCTGAGAAAGTTGTCATTGATGTGCCATTTGATTTGGAGTATTGTTCACAAGTTCTACCTAAACTCAAGTCCTTCTATTTTAGTCACATGCTGCCAAGGATTGTAGATGAGTTTCTGTCAGGCAGACTTACACTGTGCCATAAATATGTACATATGTGTAAATAGGCTCAGGTTCTTTAACCTGCTGTATGGGCATGCCAGACACCAGCTTTCCTGTGTCTGTGTGTGATGATACCTAACTGTTAATAATTGTTCCGCTGACCCTTTGTTAGGCTAGTTCCTTGGTGTTTTACTTTTTATAGCTAGTGCTCGTTTTCGTTTTACACGGGAAGGTGATGTTTTACCATTTTAATAGTAATTGTGATTATAATTAATATGTATAAAATTAAATGGCCTACAAATAATGCCATAAGTGAAATGTTTAAATTTAGTTGTTTTACCATTTTTCAGAGGTGTCAATTCCAGGTTCAGAAAGTAAAAGTCCTGCCGAGTTCATTGGTGGAATAAACACATGGCAGGACTTTTACTTTCTGAACCTGGAATTGACACTTCTGCCATTTTAAAGTGAATAATTGTAATTACATTCAATGTAAACAAATGACATGAGTTAATAAATTCCATTAGTAAAATATTGTATCTTTTTGCCAGTTTATGTACATAAAATACACTTCTTTAGTTATTTACATGTGGTTAGGGAAACATCCACTCGATTGAAAAAACAGATTGAAAAACTCGATTGAAAAAACAGATTGAAAATTTTAATAATACACAAGTTGGACACAAGTTAAATATGTTTTTTTTTTATCTGTAAACATTTATAGTCTAAAAATAAGTTGATATTATACAATACTTGAAAAGGTGCCAAACACAATAACTATTTTTTTAAAACCTGAGATCCAAAACACATTCTTGTGCAGTATAATTTCATTGGTTTACAGTTTACTGTAAAATAACTAATCAGCAGTGCAGAATAGAGATACCTGAAAAATAAAATGTTAAAGACAAATGATATGTGCAAATCATAGTACAATCAAGGCACTGCAGGGTGTCAAATAATTATTTACAAATATTAAGCTACAGTGGAAATCAGGATCTTTTTGACATGTAAACTTCTATGCTCAATCAGCATCCTCGTGGATGATTTCCCCCTGCATGTTTACAAGGGCTGCACAGATTCTGAGGATTTTGTCCATTTTGTGTGCCAAGTTGATGGGTACAGTCTGGGAGATTATACACTTTGAGCCTCCTGATAACTCTTTCCACATGTATGCGCACATTTGCAATCCTCCTTGTGGCAGTTACATCCTCATCAGACAACTGCCCTCCTTTATGAGTGAACGCTGGTAGAACAAGGTTAACCTTTCTCTCAAACAGCAGATCTCTGATGGTAAAGCCTCTGTTTGCCATCACTTCATCGCCGGGACGAAGATACTCCAGGAAGCCAGACTCCTGAGTGATGAACTTGTCACTACACCTGCCTCCATAAGCAGGAGAAATGAACATAACAAGCCCACACGGGGCAATAGCAACGAAATACTTTATAGTATTGCTGGAATAATAATGGCTGTATGACTCGCCTCTGGAGTCAAGGTTGTGTGGTTTCTGCAGGGTGGTCTCAGTGCAGTCAATGATGCAGGTGGTGTTGGGGAACTTCTCCCTGAAGCACTGAGGCATTGTCTCCCGTGGCAGCCAAGGAATGTAGATTCTCATGTGCTCCTCCATTGTGTCTATCCAGTAGGAGAGGATCCTGCTCACCAACCCCTGGGACACAGCAAAGCGTTCTGCAAGATCACCCTGGAGTAGATTCAACTTAAGTTTCATCATGGTCATCAATATTTGATCCATTACGTGCATCTTAAAGTGTGCTTTATAGAACTGTTCCAGATATTTAAGATGATCAAAAAAGGCACTGAGAGAAAGGCCTGTGTACAACACACAGCTAGTGTCATTCTTCAGGATGGCATGGGCAAGGGGTTCTTCTCCACCACATTGTGTTTCTCTGTCGCATACATGATTCTTCTTTTGTCCTAATATGTAGGTGTGATCCATCAGTGCCTGAACCTCCCACTGAGTGTCAGCATCTTTATGCGTAGGTGACTCTGATTGTGGAACGGCCTGGTCAGCTTCCTCAACACAGTGGCTGTCATCTGCCAAACACAAGACCACATAAGCCCACAACCAGTTTAGCAAACACATAAAGCATACCTAGACTACTTACAACTACGTTAACACCAAGCTAATAGAGCAACACCTGTATTAGTGCTCATTCAAATAATCATATTGCATTACATTGCTTCCAATTTTTACAAATGCCCCGGACTAGCAGGGATGAAAAAAATACAGCTATATCAATAAATATACAGAGAGAACAAACTTAAAAGACAGTTGGCTTTATCTGAGAGCATACAGGTGAAACTCGAAATATAAGAATATGGTGCAAAAGTTCATTTATTTCAGTAATTATACTTAATAGGTGAAACTAATATGTTATATAATGCATGTAATGAGTCTATATAATATATTAGTTTCACCTTTTAAGTTTAATTACTGAAATAAATGAACGTTTGCACCATATTCTATAATTAAACATCCGTTAACTTACCTGTGTCTGCTAACCTCCTGACACGTCTCCTTGGAGTTGTTATTGGGACTTCGTAGCCCAGCCACTTTTCTGGTATCGGGTGGTCTTCTGTAGGTCTTGTGTTCACGAAATGAAAAGAACAAACATACGGTCGCTTCGGTGGTTTCTTCAAATTTAGAGCTTTTAACCACAGGCGAAGGGATTCCTCATTCTTCGGCGGCGGGTAAAGGTTGAAGGGCGCATCGCATCCACATTCAGCTCTCGTACGCGTTCGGTGATTAAAACACTCCTGCTCCAAGTAAATTTTTCTTTTGTACCAGTTATTATGACACCCTCTAACTGCACAAACAATCCCGGTCTTCCTCGAAGCCATAACGATTTCTTAACTTAGTTGTTACGAAGGATTAACCGCTACGGTGAAAAGTGAGTTTAGCTAGCCAGTGAGCGGAAGTGCTTGACCGGAAGTCTCGCACAAAAATCCGTCAACTGCCTGCGTCCGTATTTCCGTTAAAAATACGGTGAATAAAATCTATTAAAACACCCAAATTCAATGAAAGTAGTGAACTGATCATTTATTTGACTTGTGAAGAGCGTTGTATGGAACCATCATTGTTATTTTCTTTGACAATCTGAAAACCCAAATTTCTGATATAGAAACTTTTTGAAGGTCACCCAACTTTTGTATTCATGAAAACAGAAACATTTTAAAATGGATTGTTTGGTGCATATTTTTCCATGTAGCTCTCAGTCTCGACCCTCCTTCGCTACCAGATGGTCTGACCCATGAGTTTGCTGAGGGGGGGGCCCCTGGTGGCTGAAACAGGTAATTGCATTGTTTAAATAATTAGTCGAATAATTACGTCTGGCATGACCAGACATGTTATAAATATCTTAAATAACACGAAACAACTAAATGGTGGTAGGTAATACATCAGATTTCATATACTGAAAATATACTAAAAATATTTCCTGGCTGACGATGGGAGCAGCAGGACACAAAAAACATAAATTACTGTTACACTAGTTTGGACATCTTACCGTACCAAGGTTAATAAGGTTGCAATAAAGGTTTCCTAAATGCCATGTATATACATTTGATGTCAGCTTGATTGCGGGTTTTGTGTAGATTTGGACTTTTATACGTGTTATTCCACGTTGTTTAAACGGCGAGGTAGATCTCCTGATCGCTGGGGATTACTTTTCTTTAGTGTCATTGGATTATGGCAAAATACGGATATTTTTTCTTAATGTGTCTTAACGTTTTATGGTGTGATTGCTCTTTGTTTCTGCGTCTGGAGAGGCATCTCAACAGACTGGAGGTCCAACACTGATTGTTCACTGTTACATTTTAGTTAAATTATCCCGCCACCGTATGTGTATTGCGTTCCAAGACAGCCGCGCCACGATTGGATTTCATAAGGGCGAATTGTTAAATTGTTACAATGTAATTTAAAATCTGCTTTAAAAATAGACGTTTAGATAGATGTTTTGGAATATAATGTTCAGTTTCGGCAGCTTTACCCATATGCTAAAATATACAATGACTGAGGAAGCCTAGTCCATAGCAACCAGTTTGTGTGTTGAATGTTACCCAGTGTAGGAGAGGAGGAGAGGGAGAGAGGAGGAGGGGAGGGAAAGAGAAGGAGGGGAGGGAGAGAGGAGGAGGAGAGGAGAGGGAGACAGGAGGAGGAGAGGGAGAGAGGAGGAGGAGAGGGAGACAGGAGGAGGAGAGGGAGAGAGTGTGCGTCTGTCTGTGTGTGTGTGTGTGTGTGTGTGTGTGTGTGTGTGTGTGTGTGTGTGTGTGTGTGTGTGTGTGTGTATCGTACCAGGATGTAACGTTACTCTCATGAGAGGATGAAAACACTTCACTGGATGAAACCCATCAGGTCAGATAATGTTACATGTGTTGTTTAACAGAGCTAAGCTAGCTAGCTTACATTTGGACTGCTGTTGATGCTCCGTTACTGACTGAAAGATTTAATGACTGTAGACACTGACTACTCATTACACAAGCTGAACATGTTTCCTAAAATATGAAATCCATCCCCCCTCTGTCTTCTTTCCTCACTGATACCAACAGTGAAGTCTTCAACACAAACATATTAATGTGGGAGGGAATCAAACCTCCAACAGACTCAATGAGACAGCTTTTCTGTCCCATTGATGACATGTTACTGCAGTAAAAGTACTAATAGCACAGAGTGAAGTTACAGCAGCTGGCTGAGCAGATAACTAACGTGGAGAGAAAACAGACAGACTCTCTGCTCCCTGAACGCAACACAATATGAAAATGATAAAGTGAAGACTAACGTACTTGACTGCTCTGATTGGAGGGTTTCTCACGCTGCAGCTCCACCTGGAAGACCTCTGGGACACCCAGACATCTTATCGTGTGTAAAAGTTAAACAGAAAGACCACAAACACTCTCACAGTAACTTTATGCTTTTATTGTGAAAAGAGACAGAACTCAAAACTAAACATGACACAAGTCAACGGCATTTCTACAATTTCATGATCACAGCTTCCATCTTTAAAGGACTGGAAGTGGAAGAAGTTTACAATGTTCACGAGGAATCTGTTCAATCATTCTGAATTATTTTATACAAAGTTCATTCATTAGTTCATAACAATAACCTGAAATATTTCTGTAAGTGTGATCCTGTACAGACTCAACTGATCAGCAGTGAGAAACAGGAGGAGACTCTCCGTCCTACACAGGACTCAGAGACACTGAGGAACCAAGAGACCTGAACCAGAACCCAGGATAGAGAGGCTGAGTGAATGTGGTGTTGAAGGTGTGGAGGAGGATCAGTGAGTCAGAGGAGACTGAGTAGAAGGACAGAGAGCCAGCAGGACAGTCCACATACACTGCTACTCTGTTAGAGACAGAGGAGGACGAGATGGATGTTCTGATGTTATTGTGACAGACAGAGTAACCATCATCAGAGCAGCTCAGACTCCAGGACTGATCATTACAACCAAACACACAGTCTCTACTGTCTCCTCTCCTCCTGATTCCTCTGTAACTCACTGATATATCAACCTCTCCTCTCCTCTCAACCTCCCAGTAACAGCGACCAGTCAGACCATCTCTACACAGCAGCTGATACCAGCAGTCAAACCTCTCTGGATGATCAGGATATGACTGATCCTCCTCCACTAATGTCACCTTCCTGTTGTTGTCAGCCAGTTTGAGGTTTCTGTTCACTGTGTTTGTGTCCAGTGTGAAAATGAAACGTATTGCCACGCTTTCTTTTCTTCTTTTTTTCCAGAACCTTCCTTTGTATCTAACAAGTTCACGCTTTAAGGAGCGGGAAAGAATGCCAGGAAGGGTTATTTGGGATGAAAAGAAACCAAGGGTAAAACTCTAATCTTTACAACAAAACAGGGAACAGGGTGGGTTGGGTCTACCAAATTTGAGTCTTTATTACCACGCAGCCCAAGTTAAAAGCATTTTAGTTTTGATGAATAGTAAAATGAATCCTAAATGGAAATCTATTGAGAATAAATTGGTAGACTCGCCCACCTCTCTAATGTTCTCAGGGCAAACTGCAGAAAGGGTCAAACATTTGAATTACTCTATTTACCATACATGGAAGAGCTGGAACAGATTAGGTAAAATTATGAAAATAAAATCAACTGATACGGTTCGCCTGAGGGAAATTAGTCAGGACCCAGACTTCACTCCAAATCATATGGATGAGACTTTCAGGATGTGGGAAACTAAAGGACTTACAAGATTCCATAAAATATTCAAAGACCTCGTAGTTGATACATTTGACAATGTATCTGAGGATTATAACCTCCCAAGTACCCATTTTTTTTAGATACCTCCAAGTAAGGAGCTATATAACAACAAACATACGGTCTTTTCAAGACCTCGGTCCTATCGTGGAGCATATCTTGAAAGTCTATGAAAAGTTGAGTTTTAAAAATATAACGAGACAAATTTATAACATTTTAAATAATAACAATGATAACCAAATTAATAATACTTTAAATTAGTGGAATAACAGTGACTGAAGAGGAGTGGAGTCAGGCATGTAAAAATGTTTTTTGTTATGTAAAGTCCCCCTATTGGCAGGAATACTATGGAAACTATTGGTTAGATTTTTTTTATAACACCCCTGAAAATGAGTAAATATACAAACCAAATACAATACTGTTGGAGAGAGTGTGGTGAATGTAACGTCGACCTGGTTCATGTCCTCTATACATGCGCAAAAATCCAGTCATATTGGGTTAAGGTGTTGGAATTAATGAAGCTAATATGTGGACAAAATACTAATTTTGAACAATTACATGTCGTGCTTGGTATACGGCCGAAAGGTTTAAACAAAGAAAATTACTACATCTTCTGGGTGTTGACAATTACTGCCATTAAACAAATAACCCGAGGTTGGAAAAAAACTGATCCAGCCAGGTTAGATAAATGGATTGAGGTTGTAGAAAACTTGTATGAAAATGAAATAATAACGCACAAGATGAGAGGTGAAATGATGTTATTCAAGAAGAGATGGGTCGCATATGCCAACCAAATGCATTGAAAAACAAAAACTAAGCATGGATTTGGACCTGTGTGATTGGATGAGGCACGGATGTAATCTCTGTGACATACGATGCAACCATATGGAATTCTGTATGTCTGTAGGTCAACATGGATGTAGGGATGTATGTATGCATGCATATGCTTAAATGAATATGTGGGTGTATATATGAGGTACATCTGGGAGTGTATGTATGTATATATATGTAAGTAGGTATGTATGTGTAGACGTATATACGACGTTTTCTTTTTTTTCAACTAGGTGTGGGGGAGGGGAAGGGAGGGGGGAGGGGGGAGGGGGAAAAAGGAAAGAGGAGGAGAAAAAAGAAAGAAAAAAAAATATATATATATATATATATGTATATATATATATATATATATATATATATATATATATATATATATATATATATAGTGTCAATTCTGACATGTTAGTTGTATGATTGTAATATGAACAATGTCACAATAAAAAAGTACAAGTTAAAAAAGGAAAGGCCCTCTGGATGAGTTAGTGGGAGGCCTGCCTGTCAACATGGCTCCCCGCTGGGTCCCGACTCTCCCAGAGGTTAGAGAGGAGTCTCTAGCTGCCTCCCATAGGGATGTTCCCCTACGGGAGGCAGGTTTGAAGAAGAAGATGAAAAATAAAAATCTTCCAAAAAGGCACAAAATGAATACGCGGGTTTTGTCCCCTAGTTCAAAATTGAACTCAGGTATTTTTATTTTATTTAAAGCAGAAAGTTAAAAAAGGCAAAAAGCTGAACAAAAAGAAAATGAACGAAAAATGCACCAAGTCTAACAGAGTGAATAAGATACTCAAATATGGAAGTTCTTTTGGTGCAAAATGCCCCACGAAGAGATGCTCTCTCACAGAAGCACCCCTATTTATTCCATCCATTGACTGGCCAACACCCCGTTTCAGCAGGGGCCGTCTCATCACTTCTTACGGCCTGATAAGGGATCTTTTTTAATGCAAACACAGGATATCATACACCACCAAGAAGTAGGAAGAGTCACCCGTGATGACGTTACGTGCCTCGCATTAAGTTGCATTTGCTTAAACTAACTAACTTATTCATTACACAACCAAGCAATAATAATCCTCCATCATACATGACAGCTCAACTCTCTTCTTTTAAACAAAAACTGTATAAAGTCCACCAGTACGTATGTCTCCTTTCACACACAAACTCAATGCTCCCCACATAAACACAAACTCTTCCCTTGTCTCCATCAATCTTATACAGAAATGTGGTGTCTTAAATAGTAATGCTGTGGTGCTGTATGAAGAGGAATCCGCCGACACTGTTCTTGATTATAAAAAGGTTTATTACAAGCAAAGATTCAGCATCAATTTTACAAACTCCAGCAGAGAGCTTGGAGAACAACCAACCCAAATTCTTCCAAAAAGTCGTTCTGCCGTTCTGCTGTTAACAGAGGGTATATATTCTATGCATTGTATGACCTAAAGTGGGAGGGTGTATGTGTGTTCCTGGGGCCCCTCTGCTAATGTAATCAACCTCATAGCATAATCTTATAACAAACATGTTCTCATACACTGTTGAACATAGGTTTCCTGTAGGCCTCTCCAAGGTCATTAGTTGACAGTGCCTAAACTGGTTATTCGCCATAGAATGACAGAATACACATTTACCAGGACGTCTGGTCATTGTTCCAGACCCAGCATCTGCATCCTCTCTTATACACAGGGCCCCAACTCTCTCACCATAACCTCAATAACATAGTACAATATGGAATACATTTGAATTGAATATATGTAGGCATAATTAAACATAAGTCAAAGTTATAAATCATCAGATACAACAGAAACACACACACTTCCCCTCTGCATGAACTGCAGGCAGACCTTCTCATACTTATACACTAAGCAGATGAATATAATGATATTTTTAACATAGTATTTAGCATGACTAATTCCTAAGCAAAATTATGATCACATTTACGGACAAAAAACATGATGACATTAATAAGAAAAAATTATGATTATGATATGTAAGCAAAATTATGGTTATAGCTGTTTTAGGGCTAAATCATTGCTTAAAGCAATAACATATATTTTAGCTGTTTTTTGGGTTTTCAACTGAACCTCCGCTCAACACCCTCCTCAGGAAATCCTGCCCTTATTTGGCAGAAATGGCTGCAGCATCCAGGGTGGGGATCTTCAGAATAACCCCCCCCCTTCCTCCTCCAACGTAACCTGTGGCCGTAGAACTAAAGCATCCTCACCTTTCTCTATCATACAGCGGTTAGATTTAGACTCAAACAGCCGTCCAGTTTCAAAGCCCAACAGTCACTTTCACCAGAACTCCTTTACTAGGTGTCCTACGACACTTTTTATGGACATCCTGCAGCCAATCAGAAGCCAGTATTCACCCAGACCGTGGTATACAACTTTATTTTCAATATGTTTAGTTTGGACAGCTTTAAATGTGTCCCAATGATTAAATAAGGTAGAGTTAGACTCCATGTAGGAAGCAGAGAACTTCTTTTATTTCAATGAGGGTTACATTTCCTTCTTCGTGGGACTCTACGCTGGGCAGGGAGACGACAGTTTGTTTTCTGACGGCCGGAGAAAGGAAATCAACTTCAGCTGTTTGATCAGGTCATCACCAACATGGACGTCTATCTTCCATGTCAACAACAGAGACACAGGAACACCACCGTTAGAGAAGACACAGCAACGTTGAGAAAGGGGACTACAAGTTTAAAAAGATCAAACTTCAACATTCAGAAACAACCACAACTTGTAAACAGCAACAGTAACGTCACAAAACAGGAACCAAAACGCCCAAAACTTCAACAGAAGAAAGACAAATGAAGCATGAGAAACTGGTGAGACTGTTGGATCCTCCATTTCCCATCATGCACCTCCCCCTCTGTGCTGCTGAGTCTCTCCACCAGATGGAGACAAATCTCTTTAAACTGATTTCAGATGTTGATTTCATCAGAGTTCAACCTTTAAACATCCGCAGCTTCCAATAAAGACAACAAAAGAACATTTATATATCACATATTTAAATATATCATTCATCAACTCACAACTATTACATCCTCTCAGCTGTAGTCTACATCAGTCATCATTTCTACACATCTTACTCCTAAATTAGGTTCACTTCATCTCAATCACTTTGAATTTACCACAAATTCACTAAAGAAGTTCAACTAGAGTTAGAGTTGATGTTACACACAACTGTCTGTCTGTCTGTCTGTCTGCCTGTCTGTGTGTCTGCCTGTCTGCCTGTCTCTCTGTCTGTCTGTCTGGCTGCCTGTCTCTCTTTCTGTCTGTCTGTCTGTCTGCCTGTCTCTCTGTCTGTCTGTCTGTCTGTCTGCCTGCCTGTCTGTGTGTCTGCCTGTCTGTCTGTCTGTCTGTCTCTCTTTATGTCTGCCTGTCTGTCTGTCTGTCTGTCTCTCTTTATGTCTGTCTGTCTGTCTGTCTGTCTGCCTGCCTGCCTGGCTGTCTGCCTTTCTGTCTCTCTTCTTCTCTCTCTTCTTCTCTTTCTTCTTCTCTCTCTTCTTCTTCTTCTCTCTCTTCTTCTCTCTCTCTCAACTGTCTGGTTCTCTGACAGGAGGAGACTCTCCGTCCTCCAGAGGACTCAGAGACACTGAGGAACCAGGAGACCAGAGCCCAAACCCAGGATAGAGAGGCGAAGTGAATGTGGTGTTGAAGGTGTGGAGGAGGATCAGTGAGTCAGAGGAGACTGAGTAGAAGGACAGAGAGCCAGCAGGACAGTCCACATACACTGCTACTCTGTTAGAGACAGAGGAGGAGGAGATGGATGTTAGTCTGTTATTGTGAAGGACAGAGTAACCATCATCAGAGCAGAACAGACTCCAGGACTGATCATTATATCCAAACACACAGTCATCACTGTCTCCTCTCCTCCTGATTCCTCTGTAACTCACTGATATATAAACCTCTCCTCTCCTCTCAACCTCCCAGTAACAGCGACCAGTCAGACCATCTCTACACAGCAGCTGAGGATAGTCAAACCTCTCTGGATGATCAGGATATGACTGATCCTCCTTCACTAATGTCACCTTCCTGTTGTTGTCAGACAGTTTGAGGTTTCTGTTCACTGTGTTTGTGTCCAGTGTGAGTTCACAGGAATCTGACAGAGAGAAGGAGACACAACACAGCTGCAGTTATTAACCAATCAGCACGTAGATGATGACATCAGAGGGTTGGATGTCACAGTTTGATGAATGAAATTAAAAACAGACTTACACTTCCTCAGACCTGGTGTCAAATATCTGACTCCAGCAGGCTCCACCCTGAAAGGAGGAGGGGGGGGGGGGCATTACATCACTCTCACACACACAGCTTCATCCTCATCACATGTAGGGCTGGAATTTACTCATTTATTTACAGAGAAAGAGAGAGAGAGGTAGAGAGAGAGAGAGAGAGAGAGAGAGAGAGAGAGAGAGAGAGAGAGAGAGAGAGAGAGAGAGAGAGAGAGAGAGAGAGAGAGGCAGAGAGAGAGAGAGGCAGAGAGAAGAGAGACAGGCAGAGAAAGAGGACAGATGAGAGAGAGAGAGACGAAGGCAGAGCAGAGAGAGAGAGAGAGAGAGAGAGAGAGAGAGACAGAGAGAGAGAGAGACAGGCAGAGAGAGAGAGAGAGAGAGAGAGACAGAGAGAGAGAGAGAGACAGGCAGAGAGAGAGAGAGAGAGAGAGAGAGAGAGACAGAGAGAAAGAGACAGGCAGAGAGAGAGAGAGAGAGAGAGAGAGACAGAGAGAGAGAGAGAGACAGGCAGAGAGAGAGAGAGAGAGAGACACACAGAGATTTGATTTTTAAGGAACTTTATTTAATCAATGTTCCCTCCTGTTATTTCTAAATAATCTCTTTTCAACAGACCAATAAATCCATCCAGACATAACCAGTCAACTACATGACATCACCTCCTGAGAGAAAAGGAGCTGGTCTCCTTCAACAGAGCTCAACACATCACCATGGGCCCAGATCACATCCTTCATCTCTTTAGAAGAATTAAAATCAATCCTGATTCTGGCTTTCACCATCCGAGTAAACAGTAGATTTACATCAATATCCACAGAGTCATCCTCCTTCCTCTTCCTGCTCACATACACGGCCATCTTTGATTGGTCCAGGATGAAGTTTAACAACTGACATTTATATTTTGCAACTTTACTCTACCTGAACCCCAGGATGAACATGTGTTTGGAGAAGACCTCCCCTACCTTACTGAACACTTTCTCCAACAACAAGAACAACGGAGGCAGACGCACACACTCAGAGTAACAATGAGACACAGTTTCTGTCTCATCACAGTCAGGACATTTGTCCCTAACACCAGGACTAATGACAGACACTAACATCATCAGCCGCCAAACCCAGATGTCCTCGCCACGGTGTGTCCACCCGTTCATGGAGCTTACTCTTATTTAAACACAGCACCATCATTTTATAAAAACCCTTCCCTTTTGCCTCTTTCATGTCTAAAGTGCAGTGATTTACATCTAAAAAACGACCACCATAGTGATCCAGACATGGACGCATTCAACAGGGAAGGAATCATCAGGCTGAGATGTGGTCAGACCACCAGTATATTGCTCCAACATGATGGATTCATGTCCAGACAGTTTGTTCTTCTAGTGGTCCAACAGTTTGGTGATGATCCTGACTGATCTCACTCCCAGAACAGCTGCCAAAGCAGCAGCATTGTCTAGTTTTGGTCCTGTGATGTCCACCACCGTCCCCAGCGTGAGCACCCGTGCTCTGCAGAACGCGTCCGTGATGGCTGAACCAGCCCAGCAGGGGTAATCCAACCGTTCCCCGTACACCACCGGTTCCTGCAGCAGCCAGTGTAAGGAGTCACCTTGCAGCCGTCTCTCCTTAACCAACAGCTTCCACACGGTGAACACGCCTCGATAGAAAGGAGGCAAAGTCTGGACACTCAGCTTCCTTATATCCATCAGGAACAGAGAATCTGTCAATCCAAAACCCTTAAAACTGTTCAGCACCCAGTGGGCCAGAGGTCTCTAGACCAGGTCCTTAGGGCCATAGAGCAGTCTCTGGAGGAACTGCAGCCGGAAAGCAGCGCCCCTGCTGGCCAAATGAACAAGTCCTTGTCCTCCTTCTTCTTTTGGAAGGAAAAGAACAGACTGGGGAATCCAGTGCAGCTTATCCCAAAAAAAATTAACTAAAACAGCTTGAATCTTAGCAAGTAAATTAGAAGGAGGGTCCACACAAGATGCCGATTTATGCCACAGAGAAGAAGACAGCAGATTGTTAATAACAAGAGTCCTCCCTCTGTAGGACATGCTCGGTAAGAGCCACTTCCATTTCTTTAATCGGCCTTCTATTTTTTCCAGAGCATTATCCCAGTTTTTTGCATCACACACTCCTCACCCAGAAACACTCCCAAATAGGTGAGCCCTCCTGGGAGAGATAGAATGGTCTGTAGCTGATCTCCCACCACCACAGCTTCACGCTTAGCCCAGTTAACTTTAGCAGAAGAGATGTGATTAATAACACTCACATTCTCTACCAAAGTGTTGATATCTGTTTGCTTGTTTAAAACAACCACGACATCGTCAGCATAAGCTGATATTTTAACACTTTATCACACCCAGGAAAATACACACCTAAAAGATCATTCCTGAGTTTATGGAGCAGAGGCTCAATAGCAAGGGAATAAAGCATCCCCGACAGAGAGCCCCCCTGCCGTACCCCTCTCTGCTCATTAAAAGGTGCAGCCAAACCACCATTAACCTTCAATATACTCACAATGTCTCGGTCCAGGACCTGAATCTGAGCTATGAAACCTGGGCTGAAGCCAAAAGCACTGAGCGTCTGCCACAAATACTGATATTCAATCCGGTCAAATGCCTTTTCCTGGTCTATGGAAATAAGACCAGTATCCATACCCAGTGAGCTAGAGACGTCCAAAACATGCCGAATTAAATATCTCCTGGAACCATCACCTTATCGTGGTGGAGAGGTTTGTGTCCCTATGAACCTGAGGGCTGTGTTGTCTGGAGCTTTGTGCTCCTGGTAGGGTCTCCCAAGGCAAAGTGGTCTCAGGTGAGGGGCCAGACAAAGAATGGTTCAAAAACCCTATGAGTGACCGAGGAAGAGATGGAGTGACCCTGCCCGGAGGAAGCCCGGGGCCCCCGTCTGGAGCCAGGCCCAGATGGAGGGCTCGTCAGCGAGCGTCTGGTGGCCGGGTTTGCCACGGAGCCCGGCCGGGCACAGCCCGAAAAAGCTACGTGGCATCCATCTCTCCATCCCATGTGCCCACCACCTGTGGGAGGAACCGCTGGGGTCGGGTGCACTGCCACATGGATGGCAGTGAAGGTCAGGGCCCTCGACGGACCAGACCCGGGCAGCAGACGCTGGCTCTGGGGACGTGGAATGTCACCTCTCTGTGGGGGAAGGAGCCGGAACTGGTGCGGGAGGTGGAGCGATACCGGTTAGATCTGGTGGAGCTTCTTCTCCGGAGTTGCCCAGGGTGTGAGGCGCCGGGCGGGTGTGGGGATACTCACAAGCCCCTGGCTGAGCGCCGCTACGTTGGAGTTTACCCCGGTGGACGAGAGGGTCGCCTCCCTACGCCTGCGGGTTGTGGGGGGGAAAACTCTGACTGTTGTTTGTGCGTATGCACCAAACAAGAGCTCGGAGTATTCGGCCTTCTTGGAGACCTTGAGTGGAGTCCTATATGGGGCTCCAGTGGGGGACTCCATAGTTCTGCCGGGGGACTTCAACGCGCACATGGGCAATGATGGAGACACATGGAGAGGCGTGGTTGGGAGGAATGGCCTCCCTGATCTAAACCAGAGTGGTTGTTTGTTGTTGGACTTCTGTGCTAGTCATGGATTGTCTATAACGAACACCATGTTCGAACATAGGAATGCTCATAAGTGTACTTGGTACCAGAGCACCCTAGGCCAAAGGTCAATGATCGATTTTATAATCGTTTCATCTGATCTGAGGCCGTATGTTTTGGACACTCGGGTGAAGAGAGAGGCAGAGCTGTCAACCGATCACCATCTGGTGGTGAGTTGGGTCAGGGGGTGGGGGAAGATTCTGGACAGACCTGGTAAGCCCAAACGGGTAGTGCGGGTGAACTGGGAACGTCTGGAGGAGGCCCCTGTCCGACAGACTTTCAACGCACACCTCCGGTGGAGCTTTTCGTGCATCCCTGTGGAGGCTGGGGGCATTGAACCCGAGTGGACAATGTTCAAAGTTTCCATTGCTGAAGCTGCGGCGAGGAGCTGTGGTCTTAGGGTCTTAGGTGCCTCAAGGGGCGGTAACCCACGAACACCGTGGTGGACACCGGTGGTCAGGGAAGCCGTCCGACTGAAGAAGGAGTCTTTCCAGGATATGTTATCCCAGAGGACTCCGGAGGCAGTGGCAAGGTACCGAAGGGCCCGAAGGGCTGCAGCCTCTGCCGTGAAAGAGGCAAAGCAGCGGGTGTGGGAGAAGTTCGGAGAAGACATGGAGAAGGACTTTCGGTCGGCACCAAGGTGCTTCTGGAAAACCGTTCGCCACCTCAGGAGGGGGAAGCGGGGAACCATCCAAGCTGTGGACAGTAAAGATGGGACGCTGTTGACCTCAACTGAGGAGGTAATTGGGCGGTGGAAGGAGCACTTTGAGGAACTCCTAAATCCGACTAATACGCCCTCTATGGTAGAGGCAGAGCTGGAGGATGATGGGGGATTGTCGTCAATTTCCCGGGTGGAAGTTGCTGAGGTAGTTAAACAACTCCACAGTGGCAAAGCCCCAGGGATTGATGAGATCCGTCCAGAAATGCTTAAAGCTCTGGGTGTGGAGGGGTTGTCTTGGTTGACAGTTGGTTGACTTGGTGGAAGTCTGGGACGGTGCCTAAGGAGTGGCAGACCAGGGTGGTGGTCCCCCTTTTCAAAAAGGGGGACCAGAGGGTGTGTGCCAATTATAGGGGTATCACACTTCTCAGCCTCCCTGGTAAAGTCTTCTCCAAGGTGCTGGAAAGGAGGGTTCGGTCGATAGTCGAACCTCAGGTTGAAGAGGAACAATGCGGATTCCGTCCTGGTCGTGGAACAACGGACCAGATCTTTACTCTCGCAAGGATCCTGGAGGGAGCCTGGGAGTATGCCCAATCGGTCTACATGTGCTTTGTGGATCTGGAGAAGGCCTATGACCGGGTCCCCCGGGAGATACTGTGGGAGGTGCTGCGGGAGTATGGGGTGAGGAGGTCCCTTCTCAGGGCCATCCAATCTCTGTACAACCAAAGCGAGAGCTGTGTCCAGGTTCTCGGCAGTAAGTCGGACTCGTTTCAGGTGAGAGTTGGCCTCCGCCAGGGCTGCACTTTGTCACCAATCCTGTTTGTAGTATTTATGGACAGGATATCGAGGCGTAGTCGGGGTGGAGAGGGGTTGCAGTTCGGTGGGCTGGGGATCTCATCGCTGCTCTTTGCAGATGATGTGGTCCTGATGGCGTCATCGGTCTGTGACCTTCAGCACTCACTGGATCGGTTAGCAGCCGAGTGTGAAGCGGCTGGAATGAAGATCAGCACCTCTAAATCGGAGGCCATGGTTCTCAGCAGGAAACCGATGGAGTGCCTTCTCCAGGTAGGGAATGAGTCCTTACCCCAAGTGAAGGAGTTCAAGTACCTTGGAGTCTTGTTCGCGAGTGAGGGAACAATGGAGCGGGAGATTGGTCGGAGAATCGGTGCAGCGGGTGCGGTATTACATTCAATTTATCGCACCATTGTGACGAAAAGAGAGCTGAGCCAGAAGGCAAAGCTCTAATCTACCGGTCAGTTTTCGTTCCTACCCTCACCTATGGTCATGAAGGTTGGGTCGTGACCGAAAGAACGAGATCCAGGGTACAAGCGGCCGAAATGGGCTTCCTCAGGAGGGTGGCTGGTGTCTCCCTTAGAGATAGGGTGAGAAGCTCAGTCATCCGTGAGGAGCTCGGAGTAGAGCCGCTGCTCCTTTGCATCGAAAGGAGCCAGTTGAGGTGGTTCGGGCATCTGGTAATGATGCCCCCTGGGCGCCTCCCTAGGGAGGTGTTCCAGGCACGTCCAGCTGGGAGGAGGCCTCGGGGAAGACCCAGGACTAGGTGGAGGGATTATATCTCCAACCTGGCCTGGGAACGCCTCGGGATCCCCCAGTCGGAACTGGTTAATGTGGCTCAGGAAAGGGAAGTTTGGGGTCCCCTGCTGGAGCTGCTACCCCCGCGACCCGAGACCGGATAAGCGGACGAAGATGGAGATGGATGGATTATCACTCATTAACCTGCCGGGCACACAGTAGGTCTGGTCGACATGAACCACTTCACTCATCACCTCCCGAAGCCGAGAAGCGAGAGCTTTGGACAGGATCTTGTAGTCCCCACACAGCAGAGAAACAGGTCTCCAGTTCTTTATTTCCTGTAAGTCTCCTTTCTTCGGGAGCAGGGTGATGACTGCCCTTCTGCAGCTCAGCGGCAGACGTCCTCTGCTCAAGCTGTCCTGTAACACCTCCAGCAGATCTTCTCCAATCACGGGCCAGAAGGTCTTGTAGCCTGTCGATGCCCGGTGCCTTACCGTTCCCCAGACTCATCAGAGCAACATACAGTTCATTCAGGGACAGTAGATCTTCCAGCACCATGTTGTTGCCAGCACCCACCTGAGGAAGGCCATCATAGAAAGAAGCAGCTGACTCAACGTCTTCCACATACTCCTCTCTGAACAGGTCTTTGTAGAACGAGGTGGCAAATCTCCTGATCTCAGGGGTTCCCGTGATCGTACCTCCATCTGCAGAGCGTAAGGAATGGATGATCTTTCTTTGACCATTCTTTCGCTCCAGACCAAAGAAAAACTGCGAGGGGGCATCCATCTGGGAAGCGTTCATGAAGCGGCAGCGGACCAGAGCCCCCTGTGCTGTGATGCCCAACAGGTTGGCTAAAGCAGCCTTTTTGACTTTAAGAGCTTCAACATGCCCTTGATTTCCTGTGGAATCCACCACATCCTGTAATTCTACTATTTCAATCTCCAGGTCTTGAGGAGACCTGGTAATGTGCTTGGTGACATTGCGAGTATATTGCTGACAAAAAAGTTTCACCTGAACCTTTCCAATATCCCACCACTGCTGCATGATGGGAAACTGGGCTTCAGGCTCTGGTGTAGACCCCACACACACTCAAACCCCTCTTTAAAAAGTTATCATTTAAAAGTCCAGTATCAAAGTGTCAATAAGCGCTGTGCAATTTTACATTTTGAATATAGACAGAACACTGGGCAAGACAATGGTCCGTAAAACCACCAGGAGTTATTACACACTGTTTCAAAACACCAAAATGGTGTTTAAAAAAAGCGGTTCAGCCTGGCCAAAGACAACATGCTGTCTCTTGAATGACTCCAGGTGTACCGCCTGGCGTTCATGTGAAAACCTCTCCACACATCCTCCAGCTCACAGCTCTCCATAAGACGCCTGAGTCTGGCCGAGGAAGCAGGATGAGGCTCCAGGTGATTACGGTCTAAAGAGGGATTCTCTGTGCAGTTAAAGTCACCTCCCAAAAACTAAAATCATCAGTACAATCCTGAATGACATCACACAAAAGGTTTAAAAATGTCATTCGTTCAATGGCCAAAACTGGAGCCTACACATTTATAAAAAATAAGTTTTACATTTTCATACTGAACCTTAATTTTTATAATGTGGCCACACATGATGTCCTCCACACTAAAGGAGCAGGGACGAAAGCCCTTAGAGAAGAGCACCCCGACCCCCCCACTGTTGGAGGCCTTATGGCTGAGAATAACCCCCCCAGGCCACTGCTTCCTCCACTCACTCTCATTCTCCACATCACTGGGAGTCTCCTGCACAAAGATAACATCTAGATGTTTTAACTCCATCAGTTTAAACAGAGAAGCTCTTTTTACATCACTTCTTGCTCCATTAATGTTTAAGGATGCAATTTTTTAAATCCGCCATTAAAAAGAAAAGAGCAAAAACAAAAACACACACAGCATGTATGTGGAGAAACATATTAAATCTAGTCATCATCTTCAATAAGTTGAGCTCTGGCTTTAGTCACCAGTTTGTTGAGGCGGTAAACCTCTTGGATAGTGAACCCTTCTGTCTCTTTCCTCAGCCAGGCCACAGACCTGATCAACCCTCTCAGATCAGGGAAGAACTGCTCCGTCTTAACCGCCCTGATCCCTTTAGTGTCCTGCAGGAACTTCTTGATCTTATCCAGAGGATAAAGAGTTAACTTATCTGCCTGGGATGCTGTCCACTCACAATCCTCATCATCATCATCATCATCATCATCATCATTACACAGATCCTCCAGCAGCTTTTTAGCTTTAGCATCATTCTGCTCTTTGTTAGAACTACTTTTTCTTTTACTGGATCTTATAGTTACATCCATCTCTTCAGACAGATTTTCAGCCAGAACATCATCAACCACATAATAACATTCTGACTGCAGCTTTTTCCTTTAGCACTGGCTTTCTCTTTCCCTGTCTGTTTGTTATTTTCTGCTTTCTCATTAGACTGGGTGTTTCCTTCATTAACAGTGTTATTTCCACACTCATGTTGTACAACATTTTTCTCCTTTTCCTGCGTGTCTTTCTCTGTTACCTGTGCAGTTTCTGCACACTGTTGCGCACCTGCCGAGTCTGAGTCAGCCGCAGGTGGCGCAACATCTGAGTCTGAGCCCCCCGGAGGCTCTAACCCCCCCGGAGGCTCCGCGGCCCGGTCGGCCGAACCGCCCGGCCCAGCCGGACCGGGAGCCGGTTCAGCGGGACCGGGAGCCGTCTCGGCCGAAACGCCCGTCCCCTCGTGACCGGGAGCCGGCTCATCCGAAACGCCCAGCCCAGCAGGCTCGGGGGCCGGCCGGCGCGGACAGGAACGGACCAAATGACCCTCCTCCCCGCATCCAAAACACTTCATAGTATCAGAAGTCACATAAACAACATAACTGAATCCTTCAACTTTAAAACTAAACGTTAAATTTAAATCAGCCGCGTTGTCTTTTAAAATCATAAAGGCTTGTCTCCTGTGACACACCACGTGTTTGAGTTGGGTGATTTACATCCGAGCAGAACCATTTTAATGGGAGACATCAGCTGGCCGTACCGGGACAGCTCTTTTGCCAAATCCTCATTTTTAATAAACGGAGGTGCGTTTGAAATCACTATTCTTTTAGCTGGGCTCACCAGCGGGAGAACCGGGGTAAAAGTATCCCGGATTACAATTCCTTTCTCCACCACAGTCTCAACCTTCGCCACATCATCCAGGAAAATCACCACTGCCTTGTTCATACGGGAGGCAGACTTCACACTGTCAAAGCCCACAACCTCCCCGACAGCATAGCTGGCCTCCTCCACTGAACAGCCCACATGAGGGGAAATCCTCACCGTATGTCAGCGTGTCAGCTTCTCCAGCACCGCATGGCTGCCAAACACGGGCATAATGCCCGGCTGACAACCGAACTATCCCAACAAAACCCTCCAACAACTAATAATTAACAACTACACAACAAAATAATCACATACCATACACAACCACAAATACACAGAAAAACAAAGATAGAAACTCACACACTCCGTAGACTCACTCAGCACTCAGAGAGAGAGAGAGAGAGGGAGCTAACGAGAGAGAGACAGACAGAGAGAGAGAGACAGACAGACAGAGAGAGAGAGACAGGCAGAGAGAGAGAGAGAGAGAGACAGGCAGAGAGAGAGAGAGAGAGACACAGAGATTTGATTTTTAAGGAGCTTTATTTAATCAATGTTCCCTCCTGTTATTTAGGGAGAGAGAGAGAGAGAGAGAGAGAGAGACAGAGAGACAGAGGGACAGAGAGAGATAGAGAGGGAGAGAGAGGGAACGAGAGAGAGAGCGAGAGAGGGAGAGGGAGAGAGTGAGAGAGGAAGAGAGAGGGAGAGAGAGAGAGAGGGAGGGAGAGAGAGAGGGAGATAGAGAGACAGAGAGAGAGAGAGAGAGAGAGAGAGAGAGAGAGAGACAGAGAGAGAGAGTGAGAGAGATAGAGAGAGAGAGAGAAGAAGAATAGTAGACATGTTTGATTGAAGCTCTACAGAAATAACAAATAAATAGTTTTAAACTGAGATAAACCTACTAAATTAAAATAAATCAGATGTTAAAGTGATGGTTGGGAGTAATTTCACCCGAGGGTCCTTTGCACCACGACCTCGAGCCAAACACCCCCAGAAGCTTTTTCACCTGGGTCCAACATTGGGAGAGTTAGCGTTATCAGCTGGTTAGCTTAGTGCAGGCGCTAATGGATCCAAGAGTGTATCTCCTAAGTTACCCCACTAATAATGCCCAAAATGATACCAAACTTCTACAGTAGTACAAAAAGGTTATGTACTCAAAAAACGATGGATTGGAAAGTTTGTAAGTACACCAGGAGTTTATTTAAATAAGACTTGCCTGCTGGCTTCTGCTCTCTGCTGCTACCGGCAGTAAGACGAGTGCTTAGGGACGTCTACAAATTACAACACCGACAGCTAACTCTGCTAACACAACAGCTAACTCTGCTAACACAATAACAACAGCTAACTCTGCTAACACAACAGCTAACCCCTCATACACAACAGCTAATTCTGCTAACACAACAGCTATCTCTGCTAACACTACAGCTAATTATGCTAACACGACAGCTAACTCAGCTAACACAACAGCTAATTATGCTAACACTACAGATAACTCCTCATACACAACAGCTAATTCTGCTAACACAACAGCTAATTATGCTAACACAACAGCTAATTATGCTAACACTATAGATAACTCCTCATACACAACAGCTAATTATACTAACACAACAGCTAAATCTGCTAACAACACAGCTAACACCTCTAACACAAAAGCTAACTCTGCTAACACCACAGCTATATCCTCTAACACAACAGATAACGCCTCTAACACAACAGCTAACTCCTCATACACAACAGCTATCTCTGCTAACAGAACAGCTAATTATGCTAACATGACAGCTAACTCTACTAACACTATATCTAACTTTGCTAACACAACAGATAACTCCTCATATACAACAGCTAACTCTGCTAACACAACAGCTAATTATGCTAACACGACAGCTAATTATGCTAACACTACAGTTAAATCTGCTAACACAACAGCTAACTCCTCATACACAACAGCTAATTCTGCTAACACAACAGCTAACGCCTCATACACAACTGCTAACTCTGCCAACACAAAAGCTAACTCCTCATACACAACAGCTTTATCTGCTAACACAACAGCTATCTCTGCTAACACTATATCTAACTCGGCTAACACAACAGCTAACTCAGCTAACACAACAGCTAATTATGCTAACACTACAGATAACTCCTCATACACAACAGCTATCTCTGCTAACACAACAGCTAATTATGCTAACATAACAGCTAATTATGCAAACACAACAGCTAACTCTGCTATCACTATATCTAACTCGGTTAACACAACAGCTAACTCTGCTAACACAACAGCTAATTATGCTAACACTACAGATAACTCCTCATACACAGCACCTATCTCTGCTAACACTACAGCTAAGTATGCTAACACTACATATAACTCCTCATACACAACAGCTATCTCTGCTAACACAACAGCTAATTATGCTAACAGTACAGCTAACTCTGCTAACACTATATCTAACTCGGCTAAGACAACAGCTAACTCCTCTAACACAACAGCTAACTCTGCTGACACGACAGCTAACTGTGCTAACACTACAGCTAACTCTGCTAACACAACAACTAACTCCTCATACACAACAGATAATCCTGCTAACACGACAGCTAATTATGCTAACAGTACAGCTAACTCTGCTAACACTATATCTAACTCAGCTAACACAACAGCTAACTCTGCTAAGACGACAGCTAATTATGCTAACACTACAGCTAACTCTGCTAACACAACAACTAACTCCTCATACACAACAGCTAATCCTGCTAACACGACAGCTAATTATGCTAACATAACAGCTAATTATGCAAACACAACAGCTAACTCTGCTAACACTATATCTAACTCGGCTAACACAATAGCTAACTCCTCTAACACAACAGCTAACTCTGCTAACACAACAGATATCTCTGTTAACACTACAGCTAATTATGCTAACACGACAGCTAACTCAGCTAACACAACAGGTAATTATGCTAACACTACAGTTAACTCCTCATATTCAACAGCTATCTCTGCTAGCACAAAATCTATCTCTGCTAACACTACAGCTAAATCTGCTAACACTATATCTAACTCGGCTAACACAACAGTTAACTCCTCTAACATAACAGCTAACTCTGCTAAAACGACAACTAACCGTGCTAACACTATATCTAACTCAGCTAACACAACAGCTAACTCTGCTAAGATGACAGCTAATTATACTAACACTACAGCTAACTCTGCTAACACAACAGCTAACTCCTCATACACAACAGCTAATTCTGCTAACACAACAGCTAACTCTGCTAACACGACAGCTAACTCCTCATACTCAACAGCTATCTCTGCTAACAGTACAGCTAACTCTACTAACACTATATCTAACTCGGCTAACACAACAGCTAACTCCTCTAACACAACAGCTAACTCTGCTGACACGACAGCTAACTGTGCTAACACTATATCTAACTCAGCTAACACAACAGCTAACTCTGCTAAGACGAAAGCTAATTATGCTAACACTACAGCTAACTCTGCTAACACAACAGCTAACTCTGCTAACACTATATCTAACTCGGCTAACACAACAGCTAACTCCTTTAACACAACAGCTAAATCTGCTAACACTATATCCAACTCGGCTAACACAACAGCTAACTCTGCTAACACTATATCTAACTCGGCTAACACAACAGCTAACCCTGCTAACACAAAAGCTAACTCTGCTAACACAACAGCTAACTCTGCTAACTCTTTCGAATAAGTAAGGGATGTTTGAGCTAAACCATAAATTGTAGAAATAATGTAGAATTATGAGGTTTTCTTGTCTGAAGATTGTTTTAATACAAAGTGGTTATATTGTTGTGGTTTTTATTTCTAGCTGTTATTTCGGAGCCCTGCAGGTAGCCTCTGTGCTGGGGGTGTTGAGCAATAACAGGAAGAACTCATCGTCTCAAACTGTTAACAGCATTTTCTGTGCTTGTGAACTTGCGGGTTCATTCGTCCAGGAAGATTGAGAAACACCCAATGTCTTGAGTAAAAGTCAAATTGTTAATTCAATGTACACTTACAATAAGTGCAGTATTCTTCTGTCAGAAGCGTGGAGTGAGACAGGGCTGCTGTTTGAGTCCCACTCTATTCAACATTTATATTAACCAGCTGGCCACCATCCTAGAGACATCAGCAGCACCTGGTCTCACTCTACATGACTCTGAGATCAAGGTCCTGCTCTATGCAGATGACCTGGTTCTGTTGTCCCCTACAGAACAGGGCTTACAGCAGAACCTGGACCTGCTGGAGCAGTACTACCAGAACTGGGCCCTGGCAGTAAACACTCAAAAGACAAAGATAATGACTTTTCAAAAAAGATCAAGATCTCAAGGAAACACATACAGCTTCACAGTAGGAACATATACATTAGACCACTGTACACATTACAATTATTTATGACTGAAAATAAGTTCCACTGGAAGTTTTAACCCAGCGATAATGGACCTGAGAGAGAAAGCACGCAGGGCATTTTACACAATAAAAAGTCAAATCTACATTAAAATCCCAATTAGAATCTGGCTCAAATTATGTGAATCTGTAATAGAACCAATTCTCCTCTATGGTAGTGGGGTGTGGGGTCCTATTTCCTACCAGAATTCGGCCCATTTGGACAAAAACCCAGTTGAAATCCTGCATCTAGAGTTCTGTAAAAGCATCCTACAGGTACACAGAAAAACCACCAACAACGCCTGCAGAGCTGAAATAGGCCAATTCCCATTATTCATCAAAATTCAAAAACGTGCAATCAAATATTGACTACATCTAAAAAACAGTGACCCCCTCTCCTACCAGCAGAAAGCCCTCTAATACCAAGAGCTGAGCAAAGAGAAGAGTCCCCTGACTCAGCTGGTCCTGATGCTCAGTTCACTTCCTGA
>NC_050177.1:30855065-30872565 GCF_008315115.2 Sander lucioperca
CGTAGGAGATTCTGATTGGTCTGCAGAGAAAGACCCAGGAGGAAGCGAAGGAACAAGTCCAGGTGTCCATTTGGACTCTGTAAGGCCTTGTCCACAGCACTCTGGTAGAAACGTGTTGATTTGTCTCTGAACACTTCAGACCACCATGATGGTGATTGTTCTTCTGACAGCAGGTTGACTCCAGAGTTGATGAATGTCAGATGGACATGAAGAGCAGCCAGAAACTCCTGAACACTCAGATGGACGAAGCAGTACACCTTGTCCTGGTACAGTCCTCTCTCTTCTTTAAAGATCTGTGTGAACACTCCTGAGTACACTGAGGCTGATCTGATATTGATGCCACACTCTATCAGGTCTGATTCATAGAAGATCAGGTTGCCTTTCTGCAGCTGCTCAAAAGCCAGTTTTCCCAGAGACTCGATCATCTTCTTTGTCTCTTCATTCCAGTTTGAATCGGTCCCAGCTCCTCCACCGTATTTTATGTTCTTCAGTTTGGACTGAACCACCAGGAAGTGGATGTACATCTCAGTCAGGGTCTTGGGCAGCTCTCCTCCCTCTCTGGTCTTCAACACATCCTCCAGAACCGTAGCAGTGATCCAGCAGAAGACTGGGATGTGACACATGATGTGGAGGCTTCGTGATGTCTTGATGTGGGAGATGATTGTGCTTGACTGCTTCTTGTCTCTGTATCTCTTACTGAAGTACTCCTCCTTCTGTTGGTCAGTGAACCCTCTGACATCTGTCACCATGTCAAAACACTCAGCAGGGATCCGATTGGCTGCTGCAGGTCTTGTGGTTATCCAGAGGCGAGCAGAGGGAAGCAGATTCCCTCTGATAAGGTTTGTCAGCAGCACACCCACTGAGGTGGACTCTGTAACATCAGTCAGGATCTCAGTGTTGTGGAAATCCAGAGGAAGTCGACACTCATCCAGACCGTCAAAGATGAACACTACCTGGAACTCTTCAAACCTGCAGATTCCTGCTTCTTTGGTTTCACTGAAGAAGTGATCAACAAGTTCCACCAAGCTGTACTTCTTCTCTTTCACCATGTTCAGCTCTCTGAAAGTGAAAGGAAATATGAACTGGATGTCCTGGTTAACTTTGCCTTCAGCCCAGTCCAGAGTGAACTTCTGTGTTAAGACTGTTTTCCCGATGCCAGCCACTCCCTTAGTCATCACTGTTCTGATTGGTTCATCTCTTCCAGGTGGAGCTTTAAAGATGTCTTCTCTTCTGATTGTTGTTTCTGGTCTGTCTGGTTTCCTGGATGCTATTTCAATCTGCCTGACCTCATGTTCATCATTGACCTCTGCAGTCCCTCCCTCCATGATGTAGATCTCTGTGAACATCTGATTCAGAAGGGTTGGGTTTCCTGCTTTAGCAATCCCCTCAAACACACACTGGAACTTCTTGTTTAGGTTAGTCTTGAGTTTACGTTTACAAACTCCAGCAGAACTTCCTGAAATATTACATAATAAAAAAGCTCATTAAGTAATTTTGTAAAGAAAACAGGAACATGTTTTGACCTTTCTCTGGAGACATTAGTAAACGTCCCATTAGTCCAGCAAGTTAAATCTTTAGAGAAATCCTCTTACTGCTCTGCAGACGGTCAGCCAGCTCGTCCTGCTTCATTCTCTTCAGGAAGTGCAGTGTGATCTTCAGAAATGCCTCTCTGCTGCTCCTCTGCTCTTCATCCTCACCCTCCCTCTGACTCTCTGAGCATTCTGGGTAATCTGGACTCAGAACCTTCTGGATCTTCTTCAGCTCGTTCTTCACAAAAGTGCCAATGTTGTCCTCCAGCAGCTGGAAGAGAAGATTATATGAATGACACAATCAAACTGAAAAAAATGGAAGCAAACATCAGATACATGTTGGACAGACTGACAATCCAGTGGTCTGAAAAGTGCAGCATGGAGATTATTGTGAACAGAATAGATGTAAAAGTAGTTGTTGTACATGTACAGACCATAAATATGGAGTCCAGGTGTGTTTGATGCTGCTGGGCAGACTGACCAATGGGAACCTCTGAGCTCTCCTGGTCCACTCTGTGGAGGAATCAGGAAGAAAGAATCTGGTCATGAACCCACTCACTGAAACTTTTCCTTAAGTGTCCAGACTCAAATGGCAGAAGTCTTCTCATGGTAAATAGTGTCCTGACCCAGGTGACACAAACACTTACCAAGGGTCGCTGATTCTCCAGGGGGGATGTGCAGATGAAGTTAAACTGGAAGGGGCACTCTGAGGCACACACATCTCAACCATCACCCTGGTATTCCCAGTTGGAGAAGAACATTTGGGAAGAATTTTGCCATGATTTTTAGCCTAACCTATGGCTATGGGAGATTTAAAATGCTTTTTAATGGGGCTAAAACACCACATGATATTGGACCAAACCAGGTCCAATATTACATTGAGATCTACAGTTGAAGACTGGTCTACTGGAAAACTTTCAGATGTGAGAATATAAATATATGTGAAGAAGAAAGACTCTGAAAATACATTTCAAAACTTCTCTGGTTACATAAAACTTGAAACATGAATCAGCAATATTATAATATTATTAACAGCTTACGTCTTTTCAGCAGAGGGTTGTTGATCTTTAAAGTCAAGGAGGCGATCATTTGACCAGTCGCTCTTGAAGGACACACAGCTGGGTTCAGGTTCAGCAGAGTCTGGTCTTTGATGGATCCTGTTACACAGAGAGTAAGACCAACAGGGATGGAAATTCACTTTTTATTATTCAGAAACAAAAACTGCTGGAGAAACAAGCAGCAACTAAAACAAGATTAACACAAAGTTCAAAAGTTCAATAAACTATACGAAAAAACTGGGTTAAAAAGCTGAAACACCAGAGACCATTATTTACCTAAAGTCAAGAGTTGAAGACTGGTTTAACTGTGCAACTTTCAGATGTGAGAATATAAATATATGTAAAGAGGAAAGACGCTGAAAATACATTTTCAAAACTTCTCTAGAAACATAAAAGTTGAAACATGAATCAGCAATGTTATAATAATATTAACAGCTTACCTCTTTTCAGCAGAGGGTTGTTGACCTTTAAAGTCAATAAAGCGCTCCTGTGACCGGTCGCTCTTAAAGGACACACAGCTGGGTTCAGGTCCAGGTTCAGGTCCAGGTCGAGGTTCAGGAGACTCTGGTCTCTGCTGGGTCCTGATAGAAAAACACATTTATTCAGGGTCACATGTTCAGTTAAAGTCTCCGTGCATAAAATATAATATTAATATGAATATGTCTCTAGGCCTAATTATTAACAATTCAATGCCAATAATGCTTTACTTTCTGTCCTAAACTCAATAAATATATCTTTTGAAATCAGAATTTAGAAAAATCTAAATATAATATTTCAAAATGTTGTCTAAACAAAAATATATTTTGAGTGAGACAGGAAATTATTTTACAAAAATATTCTCATTTCAGTCATCAACTACAATAATTTCTTCCCACAAAATGACAAAAAAAGCACTTTATTTGAAGGAGTGTGCATGAGACTGACATGACACAAAACAACCCAGACGGGACGTAGTTCCATCCAATGAGACTCGTTCCAGTTTGCTGGATGTTCACAACTCACCTCAATCTTCTTCTTAACATTTCTATTTCCCTTTCCATTGCAATTCGCTCCTTCTGCCATTCAAGTCTCTCCATCAATCCTCTCTCCTCCATTTCAAGTAGCCTCTCCTCCATTTCTATTCTCCTCTCCCTTACAGGTTTTCTCTTAAAGTAGCGGTGGCTCCATGGACCGGTTACTCTTCATGGACACACAGCTGGGTTCAGGTTCAGGTTCAGGATCAGCAGGGTCTGGTCTCTGATGGGTCCTGTTAGAAAGAGAGGAAGACCACTTTTTAATCTACAAAAACAGAAGCTGCTGGAGAAACTAGAAGCTGTGAAGCAAGAAATAAAGTCTGAATCTCTTGACTGAAACATTTCTGCTCTCTGCTCATCCTGCTCTGTCATTCATTATCTTTCTGGGAGAACAGGAACATTGGAAAGACTCCAGGACTAATGTCATCTTTCTGTCCTCTAATGGAGACAAGACTCCATTATAACAATCAATCTCACCTTTCTGTCCTGGGCATCCTCCTCCACACATCACTACAACAGTGACAGAGGCATTTAGGTCACTTCCTTTTATTCTGAAAGGTCCCAGAGGAAACAGTAGAGTCCTGTTGTGTCTGACTTTACGCTGGTGGAGACTAAGGTTTGTTTTCTGACAGCAGGAGAAAGGAAATAACTAGAGGCCATCTTATGATGGATTCACACCGGCAGAATCAGGGCCGAATTACTTCCTCCCCTCCTACTTCCTCCCCCCTTGATCAGACCCCCCCCATCTTCAACTCAGCCTTCATTTAGATCTCAGCTACACAGCTGTAAAGTTTCCTGACTGCAGCCTCACGGTTGTGACAGACAGACATATAAACACCTGGGGCCTGTTTCACAAAACCAAGATAATGGATTAAGCCGGAATTTCCCTGTTATCCTGTATGAATTTAGCCTTGACTCGTTTTCACGAAAGTGGAGGCACATAAATCACCATGGAGATTTGTTCTGTGCAGCTAGCCTGCTCCCGACCAGGCTAACAGCTAGGATTTATTTAATCCTGGAGCCTTTTCTGATCACCCAGCAGTGGTTTTACCCTATTGTTATCAGCCTGCATTAAAACACAACAGGTGCATATTACTGTTCATTTAAGTAGGCCTACTGTTATTATTTAAAGTTGTGACCATTATTTTTTTAAATAATTATTCATGTGACAGTCATTGTTACTGTTATATTGCTGTATGAAGACTGCTGTTCATATTGTTGTTAGAAGTTTGATGAATATATTATGACAGTTGTTGAGATAATTAGAAAAGGCTGATAAAATTTCAAATGTGTTTTAAATGAAGTCTGTTACTAAGGGCAATACATACAATGCTTATATGAATGAAATAACTGATGAATATACTCTGTTCCTTTATGTTTACAGTGTGCATGGATTTTATCACTTCATTATCTTTATAGTTTCTAGATTTTAGAGTCCAATTTATTCAGTGTCTTTATTTTCTTTGTCCATATACAACTGAGAGCAAGGCATATATCTAGAGAAGGAAACTCGTCCTCTATAAAAAATAAAAAATACGCGAGAAAATGCGTGGCAGATAATAGCGGACAGACTGAATGATAGTCTAAAAATATACATTTATGCTACTACTGCTACTTACTACTGCTCTTAACTGAAACCATTCACTGAGTCACTGTCATTTGTAAAAACGAACAGTTGTACACTCTGCATTAAAAGTGAGCAGTGGAAGTTAATATGACTTAGGAAATTTATATGTTAGCCCATAAGAGAGAGAGAGGAACAGAGTGAACGAGATATTTACGCATCATACTCTAGCGTTGTAGAAAATTGGTCTTCATGGTAAATTTCCTGAGTAACATTATCTTCTTCTTACTTTTAAGGCAAAGAGTACAACTGTTAATTTGTGCAAATGATTAGTAACCTAATCCTTGAATGGTATGATTATGATGGTTTCAGTTCAGAGCAGTGGTCAGTTAATGTATATTTTTAGGCTGCTTACACATTCAGTCGGTCCGTGATCGTCTGCTACACTTTCTCTCACTGTTTCATTACAGTGGCCGTGTTTCTTTTCTTTTTATACAAATAATGTGTTTCACGTCATCATACTTCCACAAGAAGCTGCTGCTCACTCTGTATAAAGTATGAACAATGATTATTCTCCATTTTGGCATCAGTAAATCTGTGATCGACCTCGCGGTCCTTTGAGGAAAGCCGTGGACGCTCATCTATCTGAATTACTTCAGCCTGACTAGACCTAGTCTCTCCTCCTCATCCTGACTAGACCTAGTCTCTCCTCCTCAGCCTGACTAGACCTAGTCTCTCCTCCTCAGCCTGACTAGACCTAGTCTCTCCTCCTCATCCTGACTAGACCTAGTCTCTCCTCCTCAGCCTGACTAGACCTAGTCTCTCCTCCTCATCCTGACTAGACCTAGTCTCTCCTCCTCAGCCTGACTAGACCTAGTCTCTCCTCCTCAGCCTGACTAGACCTAGTCTCTCCTCCTCATCCTGACTAGACCTAGTCTCTCCTCCTCAGCCTGACTAGACCTAGTCTCTCCTCCTCAGCCTGACTAGACCTAGTCTCTCCTCCTCATCCTGACTAGACCTAGTCTCTCCTCCTCATCCTGACTCGACCTAGTCTCTCCTCCTCAGCCTGGCTCGGCCTTCGTGAAACTCACCACGCCAGGATGCTCAGATCAGACTAGGTCAAGTCTCGCTTTATCAGTTATCCTGGATTTATATATTCTGCTTTTGAGAAACAGGCCCCTGGCAAAGTATTTAAAACCTCCTCTGTAGTAGTTCATGTTACAACATGGAGATTTATCTTCAACACAAGAGTCGTCCAAACTTTCTCAGGAAATAAGAAGTGAAGTAGAAACATTATATTTAACTTTACAGAGCCAGAAACTAACCCTGAAGAGACCAAAGACTAACGTGTTGTTAAAGTACCAAACAGATACTTACAGTTTCTTCAAACAGTCCAAAGAGTTGACGGAGAAGAACTCAGGTGAGTTGTTTCCTGATGAGTCACAGCCCCACCTGACAGGAAGCAGATTTTCACAATAAGAGCTTTGTTTCTTCTCTCTGTGTAACTGTGGTTGTTGTTGTCAGTGTGTGTTTGTTCTTCCTTTGTCCCGTGAATGCAACACAAGGAACTTTTCATACGTCTCTGGAGGTTACACACACACACACACACAAACACACACACACACACAGACACACACAAACACAGACAAACACACACACACACACAGACAAACACACACACACACACACACACACACACAAACACAGACAAACACACACACACACACACACACACAAACACACACACACAAACACACACACACACACTATGTTTAACTTTCTCTGAAACAAAACAGAATTTAAATGGTGCCAAATGATGTTTAAAGAGTTTATATTAAAGTATATTTTAAACGTTACAGACGAGTTAAATTACCTACCACCTTGTTTTTCCAGATTCTCTAGACATGATTGTTCATATTTCCAGTTCTAGTTTGAATTCAAAACTTAAAATTAATTAAAATCAATATTCACAAATAAAAAGTGAAGACTAACGTACTTGACTGCTCTGATTGGAGGGTTTCTCACGCTGCAGCTCCACCTGGAAGACCTCTGGGACACCCAGACATCTTATCGTGTGTCGACTGAAACCTTCGTCTCTGACAGCAAAACAACAAACCTGTTTCAGCTTCATCAGGAGGAGGAGGAGGAGGAGGAGGAAGAGGAGGAGGAGGAGGAAGAGGAGGAGGAGGAGGAGGAGGAGGAGGAGGAGGAAGAGGAGGAGGAGGAGGAGGAGGAGGAAGAGGAGGAGGAGGAGGAGGAGGAGGAGGAGGAGACAGAAAGAATCCTGTAGAACCAGAAACACTGTGCCAACAGAGATCAGAGGAGCAGTAACTCTTCATAACAACCAGCAGTGATAAACAGGAAATTAAACTTCAGTTAAAAGTTATTTTAACTGTTAACAAACAACGACATGATGATTTATAATGTTACTGATTATTGGTAATGTTGTCTTTTGTTAATTTAGAGAGAAATACCAAAATAAAGAACAATCCAACTAACCCAAACACTAACACAGACTTAATACTTAACAGATTTAGCTGAATTACCAATGATATTTACATCATTTATGGTTCATATTTGCCATTTGCCCCTGTGAGATCACATTTATGATCACATGATATTTTTCGTTTTTTTGTGAGAAAACAAGGAAATTCAATTATAAAAAACGTAAAAAATAGAAACTAGATTTTTGATCATTATTGGTGCTTATTTCTTAGAACTTAATCAGAACAGGTGAAAGTGATTGAAATGTAACAATTTATAACTTTGTGTGGGAATAGCAGGTTCAGACACACACACACACACACACACACACACATACACACACACACACACACACACACACACACACACACAGACACACAGAGACACACAGACACACACACACACACGCACACACACTTACACACAGAGACACAGACACACAGAGACACACACACACACACACACACACACAGATGCACACACACACACACACACAGACACACAGAGACACACACACACACACACACACACTGACACACAAACACACACAGACACAGACACAGACGCAAAGACACACACAAATACGAACAGACAGACACACACACACACAGACACACACGACACACACACACACACACACACACACAAATTTCACCCTGCTTTACGGAACTTTTTCTTGCGTAACAGGTTTTATAAATGAGGCTCCAGGACTAATGTCATCTTTGACCAGAACATTCCTGTCCTGTTCATAAGAATTAAGACATGAAGACACTTCTCCTCCTCCACACATCACTACAACAGTAACAGAGGCATTTAGGTCTCTACATTTTACGGTTTGTTTTCTGACAGCAGGAGAAAGGAAATAACTAGCGGCCATCTTGGATTCACACCGGCCAAATCAGGCCAGGGGCTTAAAGTTGGTCCTTCCTTACTTCCTCTCCTCCTACTTCCTCCCCCCTTGCTCAGACCCCCCCATCTTCAACTCGGCCTTCATTTAGATCTCAGCTACACAGCTGTAAAGTTTCCTGACTGCAGCCTCACGGTTGTGACAGACAGACGTATAAACACCTGGCAAAGTATTTAAAACCTCCTCTGTAGTAGTTCATGTTACAACATGGAGATTTATCTTCAACACAAGAGTCGTCCAAACTTTCTCAGGAAATAAGAAGAGAAGTAGAAACATTATATTTAACTTTACAGAGCCAGAAACTAACCCTGAAGAGACCAAAGACTAACGTGGTGTTAAAGTACCAAACAGATACTTACAGTTTCTTCAAACAGTCCAAAGAGTTGACGGAGAAGAACTCAGGTGAGTTGTTTCCTGATGAGTCACAGCCCCACCTGACAGGAAGCAGATTTTCACAATAAGAGCTTTGTTTCTTCTCTCTGTGTAACTGTGGTTGTTGTTGTCAGTGTGTATTTGTTTTTTCCTTTGTCCAGTGAATGCAACACGAGGAACTTTCCACACGTCTGTGGAGGTTACGCACACACACACACACACACACACACACACACACACACACACACACACACACACACACACACACACACACACACACACATATGTGCGTTTGATTATCTTTATGGGGACCAGTCATTGACATAATGCATTCCCTAGCCCCTTACCCATAACCTTAACCATCCCAACTAAATGCCTAACCTTAACCCTTACCCTCACCCTAACCATAACCTAATTCTAAAAATAATCCTGAAACCAAGTCTTCACCCTCAAACAGACCTTTAAACTTGTGGGATCCAGCATTTTTGCCCCACAAAGCTGTCCAGACCCCACAAGTATACTGGACTCCCGGTTTTTGGACCTCAAGAATATAGTTAAACAAGACACACACACACACACACACACACACAGACACACACACACACACACCAGATGATGTTTAAAGAGTTTATATTAAAGTATATTTTAAACGTTACAGACGAGATAAATTACCTACCACCTTGTGTTTCCAGATTCTCTAGACATGATTGTTAATATTTCCAGTTCTAGTTTGATTTTAAAACTTAAAATTAATATTCACAAATAAAAAGTGAAGACTTACGTAGTTGACTGCTCTGATTGGAGGGTTTCTCACGCTGCAGCTCCACCTGGAAGACCTCTGGGACACCCAGACATCTTATCATGTGTCGACTGAAACCTTCGTCTCTGACAGCAAAACAACAAACCTGTTTCAGCTTCATCAGGAGGAGGAGGAGGAGGAGGAGGAAGAGGAAGAGGAGGAGGAGGAGGAGGAGGAGACAGAAAGAATCCTGTAGAACCAGAAACACTGTGCCAACAGAGATCAGAGGAGCAGTAACTCTTCATAACAACCAGCAGTGATAAACAGGAAATTAAACTTCAGTTAAAAGTTATTTTAACTGTTAACAAACAACGACATGATGATTTATAATGTTACTGATTATTGGTAATGTTGTCATCTGTTATTTTAGAGAGAAATACCAAAATAAAGAACAATCAAACTAACCCAAAGTCCCCAGTTAGTCTTCATCTCTGAGCTGGTGATGATGTCATGGCGCCCTCTGGTGACATCATCAGGAACTACAAGCAGAGCTCCACCAATCATATACACACATTAAAACATGTTTACAGATTTTATTAGTTTAATTTCTGTTTTTATCTTACACACTCACCCTACTTCATAAATTACATTTTAATACATTTTATGTATTTATCTGGTAATACTATATCCCTTTATTTCAATCGTTTTTTAATATATATATATATATATATATATATATATATATATATATATATATATATATATATATATATATATACATACATTATTTTAATTAATTATTTTAAAAACATAATCATTTACACAGTAAATCTGAAAGATATGACATGTTTTCATGAATGATTTTCTGGACTTTGATGTGATGTATTGATCCTCTAATGGATGAATGTGAAGAATGTGGATGTAATGGAGCTGTGAGAGTGTAATCTGTTCCTCTGAGATGAAGTGAAGGACTAAATGTTTGAATCCAAGGACATGAAGACACTTCTCCTCCTCCAAACATCACTACAACAGTAACAGAGGCATTTAGGTCTCTACATTTTATTCTGAAAGGTCCCAGAGGAAACAGTAGAGTCCTGTTGTGTCTGACTTTACGCTGGTGGAGACGACGGTTTGTTTTCTGACAGCAGGAGAAAGGAAATAACTAGAGGCCATCTTAGAGAAAGGTTCAGATTTGTTGTTGTCAGTGTGTGTTTGTTTTTCCTTTGTCCCGTGAATGCAACACAAGGGACTTTCCACACGTCTAAGGAGGTTAATAGGGCTTTTCACTGATTGGCCAAGGGAAGTAAAAATGTCATTTTCTCCAACAGAATGATGGTTAAACACACACGCACACACACACACACACACACACACACACACACACACACACATTCAGACGGCTAACTGCACTAGACAATATACAATACTTAATACAGTATAATACTAAATCACAATAACAGTAACATTATCTCAAAATAACAATATTTCCGTCAGCTGTTCTTCAGAGGAAAGTTTATATTCACTGTACCAACGGCACCTTTATACTCACATAACACATACACTAAATGGGGGTATCTGTCATTTTTACAAATATATACTAAAGTAAATAATAAAATCTGTTTTTAAAAAAATAATAATTTTAATTTTAAAAGTATTACAAAATAAATGCATAAAATGTAATCTAATGTAATTTAAAAAGTGTGGTGAGTGTGTTAGATAAAAACATAGAAATTAAACTAATAAAATCTGTAAACATGTTTTAATGTGTGAATATGATTGGTGGAGCTCTGCTTGTAGTTCCTGATGATGTCACCAGAGGGCACCATGACGTCATCACCAGCTCAGAGATGCTGTTTCTGAATGTAGTTCAGTTCTGACTGTATTGAAAGAGTGTTAGTCATTAAGGTACATTATTAACGTATTTATATTATTATTACGTATTACGTCTCTATAACAGCGTCACTTCGGGGTGTTACGAGGCACTTTTTGGACCGACAGGAGCCGACTGATGAGTCCAACTGCCTTTTCTGCCAACAGTCGGCCGTCTGGTTAGTGTGTCTCGGCCTTTAGAGGCAACATAATTTAACCATTAGTGTGCTTGGTTTTCATTTGACCTATAAATGAAGACCTTTTTATGAAAAGCTTTTTGTCAATTCTTCTACACAGTTATCACCATTTGATTCAGAAATCAATCAAATGGTGAAATCTCATTTATGTTTCTCACATCTGCCGCCATTTCAGACCCTGCCCCTCAACTTCTGCCCACCAGGTGTCCTCATTGTGTTCCTACCTTTGCCTGTCACCTCACACCTGCCTGCAGTCACGATCTTCATTACCAAATCCAAAGACTTTAGAGTTAAGACTGTACACTTGCACAGCAGCCTAGTCTATTATGTCTCCTCGTCGTAGCATTGCTAACCTTTTGTTTTGACTGAATCTGCCTGCAAATCCTGCCCGTCTTAACATTTTGGTGTCTGTGTTATGCCTGCCAACAAAGTAAACTCTTTGATGAATACTTCTGCTTTTTGTCTGTGAATCTGTCAAAATTCAGAGCCTTCACACAAACAAGCCACATCCACACAGTTATGTATCAGAGGAAGCTGGTCCACTGTATTTATTTTTTATACTCTATACTGCTTATATTGTTTTAAGTTAAGGTGGAGAGTGGGGGTGTAGCCTTGACCAACTTAATGTTAAAAAACCTCATGAAGTTTATGGCATGGGACCTTTAACAAAATAGTCTGCTGTAATATAAACTGAGCTCAACAATCCATTGTTGGCTAGAGTAGCCTAATTACGGTTTAAACAATGTGATCTGAACACGGCATTAATAGGCCTTTATGTCAAAGATACAACCTATGGTGTAGATATTTCAAAGCTTTGATTAATTATAAATACAGAGGAGAGATGGCATCCACAGTTAGCAAAATTACCAAAATCCATGGTGCTGAACTAGCAGACAGATTCAAATTGTGCATTTTTATCTCAGTCTCGTCCTATACTTATACATATACATTGCATTTTCACAAAAAGAATTAAGTTTTCACAAATCTGAAACTGTGTTTTTAAGATTCTTTAGCCTCTCTGGGATAATTAGGTCTAGATTTATCAAGTCTAGGTGTAGTGGTTTTGGATGTGGACCTGGTCTTATGTGGTCTACATATGAAAAAAACTGTGAAATCTCCAATTTATTGCGTTCTCATAAGGACAATAAAACTTTCAGAAATCTAAAAGTGTGTTTTAACATAATTAATAATTTACCTTAATGAATAACACTCTTTCAATACAGTAAGAGGTTCAGGATCAGTCACTCAGCAATGTAAGTTATGTTTCCCTGCTGAATCGGACAGTTTTAAGTACCTCTTAAATTTCCTCTTAACTGCCGAATCGGAAGCTGCAAATCAGAAGCCAACTTCAGCATCGTGTGGTCCTGTGGATTTTTAATGTGGATTAAGATGAGGAGATTTAGAAGAGCGTCGAGCTACGGCTTCATTCTGTGGAAACCTAGAACATTTTGTAACTTAAATTCGTGCATACTAATATATCTGAATGCAGGAATTTAGACGTCAGAAGTTTGTTCTCGCCACAGTCGCACCAAATGATTACTGAGAGTGTGGTCTACACCTCCTCTAACTGTAGAGGGTCCTGATTAGGATTGGGTTGGTTCCTGTTGGAGGAGTGCCAGCTCATAGTGACCCAGTTCCATATTAGTAGATTTAGTTAGAGAATAAAAGAGCTGAGTCTTGTTGTCTCCACATCAGTCCTGTCAGTGAACAGACCGACCGACACTAACTGCTGCTGACAGCTTTCTGATCTTCAACACAAGAGTCCTTCACACGTTCTCAGGAAATAAGAAGTGAAGTAGAAACATTATATTTAACATCACAGAGACACAAACTAACCCTGAAGAGACCAAAGACTAACTTGGCAGAAAAAAAACACAATTAGATTGTTTCCCCACATGGTTGAGTCCTAATGTCCAGATAACTAACGTGGAGACAAAACTATGAACACATAGGCAGGATTTATGGGGGCTTTTTAGAAGGTTTGTTCCTTTTTTTAAAGGTTCTGTCACGTTTTCAGAAATTTTTGCTGCATTTTTCTATGTTTTTCTTGCTTTTTTTCAGAGTTTTCGTTGCCTTTTTGGAATATTCTTTGACAAGTTTTGACTTTTTTTTTTCTTTTTTTTTTTCTCGATATTTTAGACCAAAGTCCACAGAGGCAGCCCGGCTGGTAACTTCTATCTTGATCAGAGCAGCTGTAAATGATGATTACATTTCATTGGACAATTGTTTCGTAACATAACATAACATAACATAACATAGCTTTAGGAGCACATTTAAAGCACGCAAACAGTATATATGCACTGTTGCACTGGTATTTTGCTTATTAGTTTACTGAATAATAATAATAATCACATACATAACATAACATAGCAGGGACAGATACAGCATGACATGAGGAGAGGAGAGGGGGAAAAAAAACAACTCTCAGACTATCCTCATAAAGATAAGAACAGTGTGGGAACAGGAAAAAAACACCTCAGCACATAGCACACAAGCAGTACATTTGCACTGCTGAACATACATAACATAAATGTACAGTTGCACATTTAGCGGCGAAGGCGTGGGACTGGGGAGAGGGTAGGTTGGGGAGTTTGGCCTGCTGAGAAACGCACAGCCCGGCAGTCCCACTAGTGTCCCTGTCCGCAGAATGTTATAGCGATAACACAGCACGTTGCCGTGGTGACACCCTTGAACAGTCCAGAGCCGATACGACAATCAGCAGGAAGTGGGGAAGACGGGGGAGGAACCAAGAGAGTCACGCTTGCAGAGCCCTAACAGGGTGACTGTTTGTTTCAAGAAACGGCCTTGGCAAGGCCGTTCAGGATATTGACAATGAAACGGAACCTTGAACACACACACACACACACACACACACACACACACACACACACACACACACACAAACCTGGAACCTTTTAGCAGAAACATTAGAGTTGTGTGATTGCAGTAAATCACCAACATGTAGATCTTCAAAACAAGAGTCGTCCAAACTTTCTCAGGAAATAAGAAGTGAAGTAGAAACATTATATTTAACTTTACAGAGCCAGAAACTAACCCTGAAGAGACCACAGACTAACGTGTTGTTAACGTATCAAACAGCAACTTACAGTTTCTTCAAACAGTCCAAAGAGTTGATGAAGAAGAGTTGATGAAGAAGAGTTGATGAAGAAGAGTTGATGAAGAAGAGGGTCACTCTCCGCCTGGAGAGAAATCTCTGACACAGGTGAGCTGTTCCCTGGAATGAGTCCCAGCTCCACCTGTCAGGAAGAAGGCAGGAAGGGCTGCAACAGGAGCAGATTTTCACAATAAAATGACATTTGGACTGCTGTCGATGTTCCGTTACTGACTGAAAGATTTAATGACTGTAGACACTGACTACTCATTACACAAGCTGAACATGTTTCCTAAAATATGAAATCCATCCCCCCTCTGTCTTCTTTCCTCACTGATACCAACAGTGAAGTCTTCAACACAAACATATTAATGTGATAACAGAGATCAGAGGAGCAGTAACTCTTCATAACAACCAGCAGTGATAAACAGGAAATTAAACTTCAGTTAAAAGTTACTTTTTCCCTCCTCTCATTCCCCCTGCTAGAGAGATAGACAAAAATGTTGAAAAAAGGCACAAAAAAACTTTGAGGACATGTGGGAAAAAAAACTTCCTTTTTCCGCATAAAGCGGACGCACACAGACACACACACACACACAGCCACACACACAGACACACACACAGACACACACAGCCACACACACACACACACACACACACACACACACAGACACACACACACACACACACACACACACACACAGACACACATACACACACACACACACACACACACACAGACACCCACACACACACACACACACACACAGACACCCACACACACACACACACACACACACACACACATAGACAGACACACATACACACACACACACCCACACACACACAGACACACATACACACACACCCACACACACACACACTCACACACACACACACACACACACTTGAATGTATGTTGCTTAAAAGTTATGTGACATGTTTTCATTGACCTATAATATAATAATAATAATCAGGTGCGGACCTTTTGAGTCAGAAAGTCTCTCAGTCTTCCAGAGGTGATGAACATCATGCTAGCTATGGGCTAACTTGCTAGTCCCACCTCTTTCCCCCGACGTTGTAAACACATTTTGATTAGATATCCCACGTGTTGATGGTAGCCTACTAGCTCCAGTAACAACATATTTGCCTCGTGTTTATTTCTAAGCGTTCAACTCTTCCTCCGGTGAAAATGTTGTTGCAAACGTAGCCGCCGCCGCGTGTCTGTGTCGCTGTGTCTGGCAGGTGCTTGTGTGGGCGGTGCCGTCCCATGGAGACTGTGGTGGAGAGCTTGTGCTGTAGGGAAGTGAGTGTGTTTTGGTCGCTGGTCGAGGAGCTCACCCCGCGACCAGTAGATGTGACGTGTAGGGGCGGAGCTAGACACTCAGTACAGTGGGGGCGGAGCTTCATCATGGGGCTCTCTGCTACCAAGTCATTTTAAAATTAAAACTAAAATTAAAATATCTGATGAATGCATATGTTATAATGTGCCAGTTGTTGAGCCAAGTAAGCATATAATGTCAAATAAATAAAAAGAAAAGACAGGTTTTTTGACATTTTTGTAATGAAGAACAAAGAAAACAATTTGCCAGTCAAGTAAAAATGTTTCAGCACCACGGACAGAGACAGCTGGTGGACAGAGACAGCTGGTGGACAGAGACAGCTGATGGACAGCGATGGTGCTGAACAGGCCTAGTGTGTTCAATCAGTACCACAATATATAATTGACGTGGCTCTATTATATATATTGAACATAAAGTTTGTTTACATCTCCATAGGCAGTGACACACAGGCTACAGGTGCTGGGATGAAAACTCATTCTGAGTGACTTATTCATAACTGAAACATAAATTCTTACAGACGATTTTTTTTCTCACCATTTTGTTGTCTGCTTAACGATCCTCCAGAACAAATACATCTAACAAAACTATGAACATAGCATGGTCCCTTTTTTAAATCTTCATCCTCCTCTCCTTCATGGTGGCAAATCTGCCAACCACTTTGTCCTTGTCTGTATGTCCCGCTCCAACCACAGCCAGGTGAGATTAGACAGTCTGTCCTCATCCATGCACGAACGCAAGTATGTCTTAATGAGCAGCAGACGGCTGAAACTTCGTTCGGTGCTGGCGCTGCTGATGGGAAGGGTTTTATAAATCCTGAGGAGAATGGTCAGGTGTGGGTCGGCTCTATCCATGTCGTTGGCAATGAGGAATGGCAGGACGGCGTCGGTGGTGAGATCCATGTTTAACTCAGAATACAATGCACGAAAAGAGCAAAACTCCTCCACTGCGTCTTCTGGCTTGGGCATGTCTTCTGAGTAGAAACGGGCCAGCTCAAGCATTTTCTCCTCAGCATCAGGTGATCAAACCGCTTTGGGCAGAGGACTGTGAACAGTTTGGCCATTTTTTTGAAGTCTGAGAATCGACTTTCAAACTGTCCCACAAAAACATCAAGAATGTAAAAATAAATATCAGCTTTGAAGCAGCGACTGCTGTCCTCGATCTGGTCGAACCTTGAACACACACACACACACACACACAGACACACACACACACACACAGACACACACACACACACACAGACACACACACACACACAGACACACACACACACACACACACACAGACACACACACACACACACACAGACACACACA
>NC_050177.1:30875065-30887565 GCF_008315115.2 Sander lucioperca
TCTTTATAGTTTGCAATTTATATAACTATAACAATACAGCTCTAGCAAAAATATGTTTTTACAACTCTGTATGAAACGTGAAGCCTTTAAAAACAAATATAAGGATGCACACTTGATTATTGGAGGCGATTATAACGATGCTCCAGATGATCTTGTAGATAGAGTACCTGTAAGATTAATTCCACTTTCAAGATTCAAAAGTACTGCATATATTTGTGAACAACTGGCAGTTATAGATATTTGGCTTTTTTTAAACCCTGACATTAAGGAATTTACATGGAGCAACGTCAGTAGGTCCTTACAGTCTAGAATTGATCTATGGCTTATATCTCCCTCTTGTCTGCAATTTGTGTCAGAATCATTACATAGCTATGCCCCACTTTCTGAACATAAATTAATTTCAATCCACTTAGTAGGAACAAAACAACAAAATGGTAATATACGTGGTTATTGGAAACTAAATAATAATTTATTAAAAGATGATGAGTTTTGTGATTCAGTCAAAAAAACGAAGGGAATCACATACAAAAATGGGAATATTTCAAGTTTAAAATTAGAGAAATAGCAATTAAACGAAGTAAAGTAATTAAAAAAAATAACTTAGCTAAAGATATAAATATTATGGATAAATTGAATGTTTTAATGAGTAAGGATAATCTTTCAGAGGAAGAAGAAATAACGTTGAAAAAATTTATTTCAATTCAATTCAATTTTATTTATAGTATCAAATCATAACAAGAGTTATCTCAAGACACTTTACAGATAGAGTAGGTCTAGACCACACTCTATAAAGCCCCAACAATTCCAATAGTTCCCCCAAGAGCAAGCATTAGCAGTGGCTATTGCGACAGTGGCGAGGAAAAACTCCCTTTTAGGAAGAAACCTCGGCAGACCCAGACTCTTGGTGGGCGGTGTCTGACGGTTGGGGTTATGACGGTATAGGATGTAGCGTGGCACAGCAGAGCATGGGTGGACGCGGTGGACGCAGCAGGACGTAGCCGGGCATTGCAGGGAATCGCAGAGCGTAGCAGGGTGTAGCAGGTCCATAGCCACAGCTGCACCCAAGACCCAGGTCTTGGTGTCGCCATAATCCGAGGCGACGTTCTGGGTGAAGAAGAAACATAAGGACTCCGGGGAGTAAACTCCCCAGAGCTAGGTTAGTAACAAGCACTTCTGGGACAGGATGTGCATAAAAGGAAACAAAAGAAGAGCGTGTCATAAGAAGGAACTTCCTCGGCAGTCTAGAATTATAACAGCATAACTAGGAGAGGCACTATATTATTGATTATACGATAGGTAAATCTGATGACTGTAAAGAGAAGCAGAGAGAAGCAGGGGTGCTGTGTCTGCAGCTATACACCCTGCCCCGCCGGTCTAGGTGTTCACTGCAACTCCTCACTCCCTAACTATAAGCTTTATCAAAGAGGAGAGTTTTCACTTTAGTCTTAAATGTAGCGACGGTGTCTGCCCCCCGAACCCAGATTGGGAGCTAGTTCCACAGGAGAGGAGCCTGATAGCTGAAGGCTCTGCCTCCCATTCAACTTTTAGAGACTCTAGGAACCACAAGTAACTCTGCGTTCTGGGAGCGTAGTGCTCTGGTGGGACAATAAGGTACTAAGAGGTCCTCAAGATATGAAGCAGCTTGACCATTTAGAGCTTTATAGGTCAGAAGAAGGATTTTAAATTCAATCCTGGATATTACAGGAAGCCAATGGAGAGAAGCTAATACAGGAGAAATATGATCTCTTTTCTTAGTTCTTGTCAGAACACGCGCTGCAGCATTCTGGATCAGCTGGAGAGTCCTAAGGGACTTATTTGAGCATCCTGATAATAAGGAATTACAGTAGTCCAGCCTGGAAGTAACGAATGCATGGACTAGTTTTTCAGCATCGTTTTGAGACAGGATGTTCCTAATTTTAGCAATGTTACAAAGGTGAAAAAAGGCTGTTCTAGAGGTTTGTTTTAGATGGGCGTTAAAGGATAGATCCTGGTCAAAAATAACTCCTAGATTTCTGACAGTAGTACTGGAGGCCAGGGCAATGCCATCCAGAGTAATTATATCTTCGGCTAATGAGGTTCGTAGGTGTTTCGGGCCCAGCACAATAACTTCGGTTTTGTTTGAGTTTAACATCAGGAAATTGTAGGCCATCCATGATTTTATATCTTTAATGCAAGCTTGAAGTTTAGCTAGCTGGCTGGTTTCGTCTGGCTTGATTGACAGATATAATTGGGTGTCATCCGCATAACAGTGAAAGTTAATTGAGTGTTTCCTAATAATATTGCCTAGAGGAAGCATATATAAAGAGAATAGAATTGGTCCAAGCACTGAGCCTTGAGGAACGCCATGGTTAATTTTAGCATAATTGGAAGGTTTATTGTTAACATTAACAAATTGCGAACGATCAGAGAAGTAGGACTTAAACCAGTTTAGTGCGATTCCTTTAATGCCAACTAAATGTTCCAGTCTCTGTAAGAGGATGGTATGGTCAATATTATCGAATGCAGCACTAAGATCTAATAAGACAAGTACGGAGACAAGTCCTTTGTCTGAAGCAGTTAGAAGGTCGTTACCAGTGCCGTCTCTGTGCTATGATGCTTTCTAAATCCTGACTGAAAGTCCTCAAATAAGCTATTGCTATGTAGAAAATCACATAACTGATTAGCGACTACTTTCTCAAGGATCTTGGAGAGAAAGGGAAGGTTAGATATAGGTCTATAGTTGGCTAAGACCTCAGGGTCGAGGGTGGGTTTTTTCAGTAGAGGTTTTATCACTGCTACTTTAAATGACTGCGGTACATAACCTGTCAATAAAGACATATTTATCATATCTAGCAATGAACTGTTAACCACGGGTAACGCTTCTTTAAGTAGCGTCGTTGGGATGGGGTCCAACAGACAGGTAGATGGCTTTGCTGAAGAGACCTTTAGCATTAATTGTTGAGGGTTTATAGGATAAAGCAATCTAAGTATATGTCAGGTCTAGTCGTTCTTTCTAGCAGTCTGTCAGTTAAAGGTGACCCATTAGAGGTTGGGGGCAAGAGGTGATGAATAGTATCTCTAATTGTTATAATTTTATCGTTAAAGAAACTCATGAAGTCATCACTACTCAGAGCTATAGGAATAGATGGCTCAATAGAGCTGTGGCTATCTGTCAGCCTGGCTACAGTGCTGAAAAGAAACCTTGGGTTGTTCTTATTTTCTTCTATTAGTGATGAATAGTAGTCTGATCTGGCCTTTCTTAGGGTCTTCCTATAGGTTTTTAGACTGTCTTGCCAGTCTAAACGAGATTCTTCCAGTTTGGTGGAACGCCATTTACTTTCAAGTTTGCGCGAGATTTGCTTTAATTTACGAGTTTGGGAGTTATACCAAGGTGCTAGTTTCCTTTGCTTCATCGTCTTCTTTTTAAGGGGGGCAACAGAGTCTAAAGTAGTCCGTAGGCAGGCCGTAGCACCGTCTACGAAATTATCAATTTGAGAGGGACTAAAGTTTACATAAAGATCCTCTGTTATATTACGGCACGGTAATGAGTTTAGTGCTGTTGGAATATCTTCCTTGAATTTAGCTATAGCACTGTCAGATAGGCTTCTAGCGTAGAAGCTTTTATCTAATTTCGTATAATCGGGTAGTAAGAATTCGAAAGTTATTAAGAAGTGGTCTGATAATAAAGGATTTTGCGGGAATACTATTATGTCTTCAATTTTGATGCCATATGCCAGCACAAGGTCAAGGGTGTGGTTAAAACAGTGCGTGGCCTCATGCACACTCTGACTGAACCCAATTGAATCTAGTAGTGAGTTGAAAGCAGTACTAAGGCTATTGCTGTCAACGTCCACATGGATATTAAAATCACCTACAATAAGCACTTTGTCTGATTTTAGGACTACACATGATAAAAACTCTTATCGGATATCAATTCGTTTACTAGTATTGCTTTAGAAGACAGAGATCTGATATTTAGTAGACCACATCTAATTTTCCTATCCTGTTCTATCATTGCAGTGGTAGTTGTAATTCCAATTAGGTTGTTAAGTATTGCCCCTCTTTTGGTTACCTGTGATTTAACTGATCTGAGTGGAGTTACAGACACTGTCTCGTTTTTTGGGGCAGGTTGTGGCTGACGTGAACTGGATGCTAAATTGACTATGTTTGCAGTCAACTTCTTATTACTTAGGGGATTCAACACTTTGTATGGTCTATTGTTGATTATAACTCGAATAGTACTAGTACTACATGTTACCCTGCAGAAAACATTTTCAGATTCATTCACTTGTAAAGTGCCATTAGGATCAATGCCTGGGGGGCATGAATCTGTGATATTTTCAACAGAATGTCAATACTTAACTTTCAGTGTGGTCGTTATGTTGTCAGATAGCAGCCTGGCTCCATGTCGGTTTGGGTGGAGACCATCATGTTTCAGCAGGCTGGGCCTCTCCCAGAACAAGTTGAAGTTGTCGACATAGGGAATGCCCAGGGAAGCGCAGTGGGGTTTCAGCCAGGTGTGGAGCCAGAACAGTTTGGACCATCTTTCAGCACCCTTTCTGTAGGTAGGTAGAGGCCCAGAAATGACGATCCGTTTTCCTGTGCCCATCAGGGTGGTGATGAGAGTGGTGAAGTCTTTTCGAAGTGCTGTCGACCGTCTCTCTCTGATGTCGTTTGTGCCCACATGCACGATGATGTTGTCGACCTTAGTGTGGCAGGCAAGGATGCTGGGAAGTTTGTGCTGGATGTCACGGACCTTTGCACCAGGGAAGCAGTAGACCTTGGACGGACCACTAGGTGTAGGGGGAATGTAGAGGTCCCTGACCATGGAGCTTCCGATGACCAGCGTGGAAGTTGTTGGGTCTGAAGGGGGGCGCGCCGACTGTGTGGATGGGCCAGGATGAGCGCCGTGGGGACGTGGCAGAGAAGGGTTCCCGCAGAGCAGAGGGAACTCCTCATCGTTCATCAGAATGGTGTAGGGATTTTCTAGTCGTATAGGTTGGGCTGGGCATGAGCGTTGTCCTGACCGTCTGCTGTGGTGCTTGCTTATACGCCATGGCTCAGGCTGGTGTGGAGTGGAGCTGGTCAGCAGAGCTGACTTGGTTCTCGGCAGAAGCCGAGGAGAGACGACAGGGACAGAGGTTGTATTAGTGCGTGGTGGGGTGAGAGTAGTGCAGGGCAGAGTGGAATCAAGACATCCGACATTAGTGTGTGTGTGAGGGGAACTTCCAATGATAATGGTGGCAAGGAACTGTTCATTCACCTTGATCTGGTGGAGAGTCGCTATTCTGGCTTCAAGTTCCACTATCTTCTGGCTGAACAGGAGGCACGAGTCGCAGCCAGGTGTACAGCTGAGGGGGGGCATCGTGTAGCTTGCTAGTTTAGCTAGTAGCAACGTTGACGGAGGCCCTCTCCAAAACCGATCCCTCTTCACTTGCAGTTCACAAGTCAACACTTGCGGATGCTCCTGCTTAGGAGCTATCATCAGATAGCTAATGCATTAAAATCTCAGTATTTGATTTAAAAAGAATATCATCCGAAAACAACTTGTGCAAAAACCAGCTCGTCATCAACAACAGAACAAACAATGTCATTAAAACACCAACGCTGCTTAAAAGCATCAATGTCTCCAGTGTGTTTATAAAACCTAAAATCTAACCAGAGTCTGGCCCTGATGTTACAGAGCCAGACTGTCCTGGTCTCCTGTCCCTCTCTGTTCTGATGTTACAGAGCCAGACTGCCCTGGTCTCCTGTCCCTCTCTGTTCTGATGTTACAGAGCCAGACTGTCCTGGTCTCCTGTCCCTCTCTGTTCTGATGTTACAGAGCCAGACTGTCCTGGTCTCATGTCCCTCTCTGTTCTGATGTTACAGAGCCAGACTGTCCTGGTCTCCTGTCCCTCTCTGTTCTGATGTTACAGAGCCAGACTGTCCTGGTCTCCTGTCCCTCTCTGTTCTGATGTTACAGAGCCAGACTGTCCTGGTCTCCTGTCCCTCTCTGTTCTGATGTTACAGAGCCAGACTGCCCTGGTCTCCTGTCCCTCTCTGTTCTCCACCCTGTTCTTCCTGCTTATATAAATCGCCATTTTAGCTTCACCTGAAAGGTAGTTCAGGAGCTGCCATTTTTCTTTTTGTGCCTTCTTGTAGGCAGCTCCCATAATAAAAACCCTCTCAGTAAAAACTACATTAAAAAGACTAAAAACCATGTTAAAAGAGAGAAGAACTCTGTGAGTCTCTTCCACTCAGTGAACATGTGGTCCACAGTCTCTCGGAGGTTACAGAAAAGGCTCTGGCTAAGAACAGCTGGGTTAAGAACAGAGATAAAAGCATTGGAGGCGACAGCACCATGTAAAATCCTCCACTGGAGGTCAGCGGTCCGTTTTTTGAGGGGAGGCTTGTATAAAACCCTCCACTGGGGACGAGGATGTCCCCCCCCCAACCTCTCATTCCAGACAGTGGGGGGTCTGCCACTCAGTCCTTTTTTGTTTATGGCTTTCACACAGTTCTGGTACAATGTTGCTTTGTCTGCTCCGTGCAGGGTGAGTTTGCCCGGGCTACTGACAGCTAGCAGGGGGCCGGTCTCCTCTCCAAACTCTGGGCTCAGGTGGATCTCTGGGAACGGGTCTGTGGGATCTGGCCTAGCCTCTCCCCGGCTGTACTCCATGAGGAGTCTCCTCTCTCTCCCACTCAGCTTTCGTGTCCATAAGGCCAGGAGTCTTTGTGTGACCCGGATAGAGGTCATTCCCAGGAGAGAGCCCAGAGCCCAGAGCCCCGGCCCCCGATAGTTCAAGCCCTGCTGCCTCCACCAGCTGCTGCATGCTCAGAGTCCCGGATCGGTTCAGGGCTGCCAGCAGCCCGGGCACCCCGCTGCAGATGTCCAGTCTGCTCCTGTTGATCAATGGCTCCTTCAACAACCAGTGCAGAGAGTTAGACCTATCACTCAACGTACCGTTAAAAGGGCCCAAGATTTAAAAATGCCCTGATAAAAAGGAGGAAACCCACTTAACTTTAAAAATTTAGGATCAGTTAAAAACAGAGCAGCGTCCAGCCCCAGTTTACTCACATGTCTGAGGATACAGCTGGTCACGTTTCCTCCACACCAAGTCAGGCGGCCCTGTCAGAAACTTTTGAATAAACTGAAGCCTGAAGGTGGCCATTCTGCTGGCCAGGTGGACAAGGCCCTGTCCCCCCCTCCTCTCTTGATAAAAACAGCACCCCCTGTGGCACCCAGTGTAGACCCCCCCCCAAAAACATCTACCATCTTCCGCTGTATCTGAGCCAGTAGACCTGACGGGGGGTCCACACAAGCTAAACGGTGCCACAAAAGGGATGCAACAAGGTTATTTAAGACTACAACTCTACCTCTATATGACATCTGAGGGAGTAGCCACTTCCATTTATTCATTTTGTTTTCAATTTTTTCCATGACGGTCTCCCAGTTTTCTCCGCACCATGACCTCATTACCGAGGAATATACCGAGGTATTTCAGGCCGTCTCTTTTCCAGGCCAGATGTTGGGGGAGAACCGGGAGACCGTCATGCCATTCACCAACAGCGAGGGCTTCACTTTTTTTCCAGTTCACCCTTGCTGCAGATAAGATGTTAAAACCAGAAACAGTGTTTTCTAAAACGTCTAACTCATGCTGGCTCTTAATAAAAACAATGACGTCATCAGCATAAGCAGATAAAACCATGTTCTCATTAAAACCAGGTAAAATCAGACCTTCAATGTTGTTGTGTAGTCTGCAGAGGAGGGGTTCTAGGGAGAGTGCGTAGAGCATCCCGGACAGAGCACAGCCCTGCCGGACGCCTCTACACACTCTAAAAGGAGCACACAGACTGCCGTTAAACTTCAGCACACTCTCAACCTCACTGTACAACACCTTGATCTTGGCTATGAACCAGCGCTGAACCCAAACTTCCCCATTACTTTCCAGAGGAAGCTGTGTTCAACGCGGTCAAAAGCCTTTTCCTGGTCCAGAGAAATCAGACCAGTGTTAAACCCCAACGAGCTGGAGACCTCCAAAACATCACGAATAAGGTGGACATTGTCCACCATGGACCTGCCGGGCACACAGTAGGTCTGGTCCCGATGGATGACCTGCTCCATAGCTTTCCCCAGCCTGGAGGCAAAGACTTTGGACAGAAGCTTGTAATCCACACAGAGCAAAGACACAGGGCGCCAGTTTTTAATGTCCAGCAGGTTGCCTTTTTTTGGTAGCAGCGTAACCACCGCCCTGCGGCAGGACATGGGCATGGAGCCAGACTTTCATTAAAAACATCTAAAACATCATGTGCTAAAATGTCCCAGAAGGCTTTAAAAAACTCAACTGGGAGGCCATCAATGCCTGGGGCACGTCTCCCCTGCATATTCTGCAGGGCAGCGTGGACCTCCTGCGACTGTATGGGCGCTTCCAGACAGGAGTTGGTCTCCGCAGAGACCTGAGGTAGCCCACTCAGGAATTCCTCTTGCAGAGCCTCCTGCTCCTCATACTCGCTTGAGTAGAGGGAGGAGTAGAACTCTACGGCTCGCCTTCTGATCTGCCTCGGCTCCATGATCTCCTGCCCTGTGTCTGAAAGCAGTGTGTGGATTACCCGCCTCTGTCCATTCTTCCTCTCCAGGCCGAAGAAGAAGCTAGAGGGAGCATCCATCTCCGAGATGGTCTGGAATCGGGACCTGACCAGTGCACCCTGTACTTTAACGTCCAGCAGGTCGGCTAAAGCTAGCTTTTTGATTTTGAGGACTTCAAAATGTCCTCCATCTCCTGTGGACTCACTTAATTTCTCTAGTTCCACTATATCACTCTCCAGGTCCTGCATAGATCTGGTGATGTCACGCGTGACGTTGAGGGTGTGCTGTTGACATAGAAGCTTGATTTCTGTCCTACCATGGTCCCACCACTGCCTAAGACTGCTAAAATCACCCTTTCTCTGTCTAAAAATATCCCAAAAATAAATAAGCACCTCTCTAAATTTTTTGTCAGAAGTTAAAACCGAGTTAAAATGCCAGTAGGCACTTTTCGGCTTCACATCCCTAATAAAAACATGACATAAAACCAAAGAGTGATCAGTAAAAACAGCAGGAACAATATTACACACTTTAAAAATATTAAAATGTTGTTTAAAACAATAAATACGATCTAATCTGGCTGAGGAGATCCTACTCTCTCTGAGGTGGGACCATGTGTACTGTCGGCAGTCTGCATGCATCCTTCTCCATACATCCACCAGGCCATGGGTGGAGACCAGCCGCCCCAGAGCATGCTGGGAAGCTGGATGCGGCTCTGCATGATTACGATCTAAAAATGCATTTGCAGTACAGTTCAAATCCCCACACAAGAATAAAAAATCCTCCGATGCACAGTCATTTAAAACCCCACCTACCTTTTCTAAAAAGATCTTTCTCTCTGCAGCGGTTGTTGGGGCATACAGGTTAATAAAAACAGCCGTAAAATGATCAAACCGAGCTTTGACTAAAAGCAGCCTCCCCTCGATAAAATGCTTGACCTCCAGTGAGACCGGAGAGAAAGCTGTGGAGAAGAGGAAGCCCACTCCTCCACTCAGAGAAGAGCCATGGCTCAGGATGGCTTCCCCTTCCCACTCTCTCCTCCAGTCGGCCTCCATCCATATTAAGTGAGATGTTAAAAGCAAAAATAATAAACAATAAATTAATTAACATTGGAGCATAATCCATCATCAAGACGTATTGTTTTTTTTTTTTTTTTTTGTTTCTTCACTCTAAAACCCTCTTGGACTGTGATTTCAGACGCCTCTTTTTGGCTGTTATGAAATCTGACTGAGGAGCAGAACAGAACCAAGTCTGGAAAAAACTCTTCTATTTTTACACCCTGCTGGTTTTTCGTTTGCTTAAGGAAACTTTTAGTTTTATCAGCAGTGTAGAGCTGTCTTTGCTGACTGCTGCTGAAGTTGGGAACTTCACTCTCACCCGACACACATTCATCTCTCTGACTGCCCTCCGTGCAGACCTTCCTCACACTCTCCTCACTCACTCTGCTTGTCTTAGCTTCACTGGAGGTATCTTTTGTTTTCCTCCTGTGTTTAGCAGCAGTTTTAGATTTAACTGCTGCCTCCACCTCCTCCATCACTTCCTCCTCCACTACCTCCTCCACCTGTTCACTCCACCTCACACTTTGTTCACCCGTGTCATTTACCGTTTCATTATCCTCATCAGTCTGCACCTCACTTGTCTCCCCTGACTGTCCCTCCTGTGTGTCCCTAATCTCACCTGTCTGTTCCCCAGACACAGCACCTGTTTGTTTTTTTTCTTTTTCTTCCTCCTCATCCACTACACTTCTCTCATCTTCACTCGCATTCTCTCTGTCAACATTCACACTAACACCCGGTGTATCTACAGTACTCACCCGGTGCGTCTGGTCAGACACGGCATCACCACGCCGCTGTGCAGCACGCGGAGCGGGCATCGGCCGCTCGGAGGCAGCAGCCGGCACCGAGGCAGCAGCAGCCCCGGACGGTGGGGGGTCCACCGCCTCGGCAGCGGACCGCTGGGCATCTTGGTTCACCTTGTCCTCCCGGTCCAGGAAGATGACCACGGCGCCGTTCATCCGAGCGGCCGACATAATACTACCGTGCCCGACCTTTTCCCCTACAGCTAAACTAATGTCCTCCACGCTGCACGGGAAACTAGGACAGATCTTAATGCCATGTTTCCTGGTGAGCGTGGAGAACCCCTCTCCATTCACCATGGCGGCTGCACACGCCGACCGGCCAGACGCCGGCAGGAGACAAAACCACCCAAATAACCCAAACTAACAACCAACAAACACTATAAATTAAATATAAAGTGACCTACACCATTAAACTAACCAAAACTAAATGAAATTATCAAAAACAACAAAAAGAAAAGTAAGAAAACTACAAAACACTGCAGCTCACTCACACTCGAGATGAGAGAGAGATAGAGCGAAGGACAAGCAGAGAGAGAGAGAGATGGAAGATAGGCGAGAGAGAGCAGAGAGAAGAGAGAGCGTAGAAGAAATGGGTAGTATGGAAAGCGATATATGGAGAGAGAGAGAAAGAGGAGAGAGATAGAGATAGAGATAGAATAGAGAAATATATATAGAGAGAGATAGAGAGAGGGTCGAGTAAAAGATAGAGGAATAGATAGAGACGAGAGAGGATTAGAGACGAGAGGAGCTTAAGAGAGAGCCTAGTGAGATAGAGCGGAAAACATTTTACTATATATCTATGTATGATAGCTAATATGTAGGGATATAGCGAGAGATGCTATAGAGATCTATCGATAGAGGGGTGAGTGATTAAATATATTATAGGTAAGGATAAAGATAATATAGATAGATGAGATAGAGAAATAGAGTATGATGATCATAGAAAGATAGAGCTCGAGGCGAAACTCTATGAGAGGGGATGGGAAAGATATATAGATAGGATAGAAGTGATATATAGTGAGATGGTAGAGAGATATACAAGAGAGGGTATAGATGAGGCGAGAAAGGAAGAGATAGAATGATGAAAGAGAGATGTTATGGTTGGATGGTAGACGGTACAGCTGAGCTGCGATAAAGAGAGATAGAGAAGAGAAGAGCGAGCAAAAGAGATAGCTATACGCGATAGAATGAAAATATATAGATTGGTAGAGAAGGACGATACTAGAGAATAGAGATATTCATAGTTGGTACAGATATATAGGTATAATATAGATCGCTCTACTATCTCACCGCTATATCTCAATCTCCTCGCCTATATCTCTTTGTGACCTCTATCTATCGTCTCTAATTATCTATCGATCTGTACAGGATCTCTCTTATATATGTCTCTCTCTCTCTCTGTCTCCCCCCTCTCGGCTTCTATCTTTACTCTCTCTCTTGCTCTCTCTCCCTCTCCGCTTCTCTCTCTCTCTATCTCTTCTCGCGCTCTTCTCTCTCTCTCTCTCTCCTCTCTTTACCTCTCTCTCTCTCTCTCTCTCCTCTCTCTCTCTCCGTCCCGAGCTCCAGCTGATCTTCTAAGAACGGTGACTCCGTTATCAGTAGAGTATTGATAGGTCGGTAGGCGGTGCTTTAACACCGGTTGATCTCTAATCTGCAACATAACCTGCTCCTGACCAGGTTAGGTGTTCAGCATAAGTTACCACGGCGATTGAACCCGGTAACAAGTGATCCACCTTCGTGTCAGAAAACCCTGGGTTGAACCTGAAGTTACCTCGTTAACGCCAAATCTTGCTTCGTAGTACAGGCCTCTGGTTTTCATCATGGGGCACGTGGGCCAATGTGGGCCCTCTGGCGACAAACATTCGGCCCCCTGACAGAAGCTGAAGCCTTATGTTTTTGGTAGTATCAAAACGTTGCCGCTGACAGACTCAGATTATTATTCTATGTGTCTTACAACATAATGAAAGGATCCCTACAGAGATAGACCTTTTAGTTAAAGAGTAAGATCCTTTTAGTTTAACATGAAACAGCCCCGAAATCACCATCAACTACACCAGACTCCATGTAAATAATCAGGACTTTTATCATCGTAAAACA
>NC_050177.1:30892565-30990065 GCF_008315115.2 Sander lucioperca
CTACCTCACCAATTGGAACACACAAACAAAAGCACAAAGCAAAATGCAGTGCTATCTGTCCCTAAAGAGAGAGTACAGTGTGGCAGACTACCTGACCACAGTTACTGATATCAAACTAAGAACTACGTTGACCAAGTACAGACTCAGTGAGCACAACCTGGCCATCGCGACAGGCCGCTACAAACAATCATGGCTCCCCAAAGAGGAGAGCTTCTGCCAGCTGTGCAAGAGAGACAAAGTCGAGACAGAGCTGCACTTTCTGAGAGAATGCACAGAACTGCAGCCAGTCAGAACTAAATATTTCCCCAAATTCAAACACAAACACCTGACATTTGACCAAATAACCAACATGACGAGAGCTGGGTGGTATTTCAGAAAGCAGGTTTAGTGAAAACTCTGAGTTTGTTAACCCTGAGATGAGGGAAACTCTGGGTTTTCTGTTTCAGAAAGAGAGCTAACTTCACCTCAGAGTCAGTTACTATGGTAACTTCACCTCAGAGTCAGTTACTATGGTAACTGAGCCTGTGAACCTAACCTGGTCGGGAGCAGGTTTTCTTCAAGAAACCTCGAGTTTCTCTCAGTCTCCTCCCTCTGACACTACCCTCTCTCATTTCCTCATTCATTCATTCAGTCTGTATCAGGCGCATTTTAGCACAGTTTTTTATCGGCATGAATAAAAAAAAATATGTTGGTTTATTAACCGTGTTAGGCAGACTATAAAACATTTTATTTCTCAAAACAAGCATTTCCTTTTGTCTACAGTCCCATTGATGAAGAAGCTGCTTTACTTCACAGAGTTAAACATACGTCGGGAGATGATATTGAGCCCCGACAGTTTAATTTTTAGATAACTTCCTATTTGAGAGGTATCGTTTTTCTTCCCAGTCGATCAGTTATGTAGCCTAGGCTACATAACCTTATCTGTCCTCATATCTCTAACGTCACCCATCTATGCTCTTACATCCCAGCAGATTATTTGTGTCGCATTATGTTTTTTTGCAAACGGCATTTGTCTTTACAACATTGGTGATGCGGAGCATTGTAGTGAAGCCACTGTAGCAAAGCGCCGTCAGAAGAGTGTGACTCGCTCTGAAACGTGTTTTAAACGTTTTTAAAAGGAGTTCCACAGTATTGCAGGTGAATGTTGTAAACCCTTTGAAATAAAAGATTATGGATTATAATTCAGAATGGGATTAGTAGGACTAAGACTTTTTCGTCCGCAGGATTGCACCTAAATGAAATAGATTATAGGTTCAATACCACTTCACCAGTAATATTAGGCTATCCTTATGATTAAATATGATATACATTATATTGGAATATACGCATTTACTCTAGCAGCAATTTTCTCCCTTGCAAATTCTCTCTCTTTTCCAGCAGCCGCTGTGTTGTTGTTTTTTTTAACTCTCTGTATGTGCGCATGAGTATTTCTGCCGACCCGTTTGTTTGTCGTTGTTACCATGGTGAATCGTAGTATCATGGCTCCATTCATGCTGCCTTTTTATTGTGGTGGTGCACGTGCGTGAACCTACTCTGAGTTGATTGAACCAACTCATATCAGCTGTTCTGGAACCAAAAACTCAGAGTTTCCATCTCAGGGTAAATCTACTCAGACATCAGGGTTACACTCAGAGTTTGTTAAACCTCCTTCCTAAATACCACCCTGCAGTCTAGCAGCAGAATATGTCTTTACCTGCCACACTTTGAGGAACAGCGAGTGACAACCACACACACACACAACTGTAATATTCTTGTTTTCATGTTGTTGTTAGTTTTGTTCATATTGTTACATTATCTTCACATGAGAGAGAGAGAGACAGAGAGAGAGAGACAGAGAGAGAGAGAGACAGAGCGAGAGATACAGAGAGAGAGAGACAGAGCGAGAGATACAGAGAGAGAGAGAGAGAGAGAGAGAGAGAGAGAGCTGATGGTGAGCATGTACGGAGATGTGAATAACCTGATTTCTCTGTGTGCCATGTAGCCTAAACATCACATCCTGAATATGATCAAAAACAGGATAATCCTCATAACTGGAGTATTCATGTCCATGTAAACACATATGATACAAACAACATGCTAGATCCGTGGGTTCAGCGATAGCAGCGTCCATAGCAACCAGCAGTTTATCTACAGCAGTGGCGGGCCATGTATTTTACACCTGGGCCTTCAGTACTATCCTACAGCATTAAATCACCTTTGAATAAGCTCACCATGACACTAGGACATTACCGTGTGGAATAACGTGATTTAACACAAGGCTCAACACCTAGAGACACCTAATACACTACTGCAGAGACATGGACACACGCTGACTGAAGCATCACTTTCATGCAGTGTGACAGGATGCTGCATCACATATAGTCAAAATGAATGGAATTACCAAAGAAACCAAAACAAACCCACAACAACCGGTCATATTTTCAAATAACACAGTCACCGATCAACAGGCCTCCCCACAAATTACAGCCGAACAGTGCGGGCTTAAAACACAGATCACCACGCACACAGCGGCCACTGACACTGCTCAAATCTTTAACACATAAAGCAAGCAGTAATAGCTAGTAAAATGCTTTCACTAAAATGCAGAAAATCCATTAAACAAAAGCAGCTTATCATGAGAAGAAAAAGTAAAGTATATCCACCTTTCTTTCATTAACTTTACATCTAAAAATGTAAACAAACTTGCAACCTATACAATATATAAAATACATATGAAATTGATGAATATATATATTTATCTTAGAAATATATAGACCTTTAATTATAAAAATATAATTTTCTGATTCTGACAATCTCTTGGCCAGCAGAGAAGGCCATGTTGGCCCTGACGGCCAACCTCTGATCTACAGAACGAGTCATAACAATGAATATTCTGATTAATAGCGGATGGCTAGTGGGTGAAATAATGTATAAATAATGAGAAAATATAACTGAACATAGCAGAGAGCAGAACAGACTGTGTTCTGCAACGTGTAAATGTGAACATTTACACGTTGTTATCATTAGATGAGTGTCTCATAGAAAAAAAATTTGAGCACAGTGCGTACAGGATTATGGCTGCTGGCCCCACTAAAACACTATAATTTACAGAGACCCAACAATTCCACCAAGAGAAAGCATTTGGTGCAACAGTGGACCTTTCTCTGTAGGGAACATCAACATTACATCCCTCTAACACACACATATATTGTGTTTGCACCGCAGGGACTAAGAACGAGCATTTTGAGGGACTTTTTGAACTTAGAGCCGGTACTCTTCCAGCACAAGAGGAACTTAGAGAAATAATTGGTCCGGACGTCAGCGTACATCTCTGATCAATCACATGAGCCATGCAGCACCAGCAACTGACATTTTAAACCTCTAGCTAACTAGTCTGCCGAAAGAGTAATGCTTCATCCACACACTTTTCTCACAGCGTAGAAAGCACATCGCTTTGTACTAAGCTAGGCTGAACCTGTCCTGGACATGTCTGTCGAGTTGAAACTGATTTGATCCCGGGAAAGAGGAAAAAAAGGATGTTTTTTCTTTAACATACAGAGATGTGTCGAAACTACATCAATTATTAACAACATGAAGTCATCATTTTAGTTCCTGGAGATGTTCTCCTATAAATCTTCTTACACAAATATTTCCTTTGTGTTCATCAGTGTTTGTACCTGAGAGTGTCTAGTCTCCAGAGTGGATCCTCCAGTCCCGCTGACAGTAGCTTCACTCCTGAGTGTCCTGGATGATTGTAGCTCAGGTCCAGCTCTCTCAGATGAGAGGGGTTGGAGCTCAGAGCTGAGACCAGAGATGTACAGCTTTCCTCTGACATCAGACAGCCTGACAAACTGCAAATACACACAGAACAACACACAGCAACCCTCTGTCAACACACGGAGCCATGTGTTAGTTTTATGTTTGTTTGTTGTCCAGGTACATTTTGGTCCAGATTTAGAATAAATCTTTAAAATCATCTGTTCCATTTAATTATTCAACAACAAAAACAAATGATTAAAAGTACTACACGCTAAACCTTAGCTGTTTATCAACTAAAGTTAGTCAGAGTTTAAATGGTCATCAGTTGAATGGGTTAATGAATCCTGACCTGAGAGTCTCCAGTCTGCAGTGTGGACTCTTCAGTCCATCAGAGATCAGCTTCACTCCTGAATCCTGCAGGTTGTTGTTACTCAGGTCCAGCTCTCTCAGACTAGAGGACTGGGAGCTGAGAACTGAGGACAGAGCTTCACAGCTTCTCTCTGACAGGTTACATCCACTCAGTCTGGAGATACAACAGGAAGGAAAGAACTTATTTATATTTAACTCCTGTTGAAAGACAGCAGAGTATTTATTGATGAATAAATCCCACTTACAGAGCTTTGTTGGAGGCTTTGACCACTGGCAGCAGCCTCAGAAAAGCCTCCTCTGAAGCAGAATATTTCTTCAGGTCAAACACGTCCAGATCTTTTTCTGATGACAGTAAGATGAAGACCATAGCTGACAACTGAGCAGGAGACAGTTTATCTCTGGAGAGACGTCCTGATCTCAGGGACTCTTGGATCTGCTCCACTAGAGAATCATCATTCAGTTCATTCAGACAGTGGAACAGATTGATGCTTCTCTCTGCAGACAGATCCTCACTGACCTTCTTCTTGATGTACTCAACTGTTTTTTGATTGGTCTCTGAGCTACTTCCTGTCTGTGTCATCAGACCCTGTAGGAGATTCTGATTGGTCTCTAGTGAAAGACCCAGGAGGAAGCGGAGGAACAAGTCCAGGTGTCCATTTGGACTCTGTAAGGCCTTGTCCACAGCACTCTGATGGAGACGTTTTACTTTAGGTTTGACTCTGAAGGGGTTAGGCAGCCGGGAGGTTGTTTGTTCTTCTGACAGCAGGTTGACTCCAGAGTTGGTGAATGTTAGATGGACATGAAGAGCAGCCAGAAACTCCTGAACACTCAGATGGACGAAGCAGTACACCTTGTCCTGGTACAGTCCTCTCTCTTCTTTAAAGATCTGTGTGAACACTCCTGAGTACATTGAGGCTGATCTGATATCGATGCCACACTCTGTCAGGTCTGATTCATAGAAGATCAGGTTGCCTTTCTGTAGCTGCTCAAAAGCCAGTTTTGCCAGAGACTCAGTCATCTTCCTGGTCTCTGGACTCCAGTGTGGATCTGTCTCTGCACCTCCATGATACTTGACGTTCTTCCATTTGGATTGAACCACCAGGAAGTGGCTGTACATCTCAGTCAGTGTCTTGGGCAGCTCTCCTCCCTCTCTGGTCTTCAACACGTCCTCCAGAACTGTAGCAGTGATCCAGCAGAAGACTGGGATGTGGCACATAATGTGGAGGCTTCGTGATGTCTTGATGTGGGAGATGATTCTGCTTTCCTGCTTCTTGTCTCTGTATCTCTTCCTGAAGTACTCCTCCTTCTGTTGGTCAGTGAACCCTCTGACCTCTGTCACCATGTCAACACACTCAGCAGGGATCTGATTGGCTGCTGCAGGTCGTGTGGTTATCCAGAGGTGAGCAGAGGGAAGCAGTTTCCCCTTGATGAGGTTTGTCAGCAGCACACCCACTGAGGCGGACTCTGTAACATCAGTCAGGATCTCAGTGTTGAGGAAGTCCAGAGGAAGTCGACACTCATCCAGACCGTCAAAGATGAACACAACCTGGAATTCTTCGAACCTGCAGATTCCTGCTTCTTTGGTTTCACTGAAAAAGTGATCAACAAGTTTCACTAAGCTGTACTTTTTCTCTTTCAGCACATTCAGCTCTCTGAAAGTGAATGGAAATATGAACTGGATGTCCTGGTTAACTTTGCCTTCAGCCCAGTCCAGAGTGAACTTCTGTGTTAAGACTGTTTTCCCAATGCCAGCCACTCCCTTTGTCATCACTGTTCTGATTGGTTCATCTCTTCCAGGTGGGGCTTTAAAGATGTCTTCTCTTCTGATTGTTGTTTCTGGTCTGTCTGGTTTTCTGGATGCTATTTCAATCTGTCTGACCTCATGTTCATCATTGACCTCTGCAGTCCCTCCCTCCATGATGTAGATCTCTGTGAACATCTGATTCAGAAGGGTTGGGTTTCCTGCTTTAGCAATCCCCTCAAACACACACTGGAACTTCTTGTTTAAGTTAGTCTTGAGTTTACGTTTACAAACTCCAGTAGAACTTCCTGAATGAATACATAATAAAAAAGATCATTAAGGAATTTTGTAAAGAGAACAGGAACATGTTTTGGTCCATCTCTGGAGACATTAGTAAACGTCCCATTAGTCCAGCAAGTTAAATCTTTAGAGAAATCCTCTTACTGCATTGCAGACAGTCAGCCAGCTCGTCCTGCTTCATTCTCTTCAGGAAGTGCAGTGTGATCTTCAGAAATGCCTCTCTGCTGCTCCTCTGCTCTTCATCTTCATCCTCCCTCTGACTCTCTGAGCATTCTGGGTAATCTGGACTCAGAAGCTTCTGGATCTTCTTCAGCTCGATCGTCACAAAAGTGAGGATTTTCTCCTCCAGCAGCTGGAACAGAAGATTACATGAATGACACAATCAAACTGAAATCATGGAAGCAAACATCAGATACATGTTGGACAGACTGACAATCCACTGGTCTGAAAGGTGCTGCATGGAGATGATTGTGAACATAATAGATGTAAAAGTAGTTGTTGTACATGTACAGACCATACATATGGCGTCCAGGTGTGTTTGATGCTGCTGGGCAGACTGACCACTGGGAACCTCTGAGCTCTCCTGGTCCACTCTGTAGTGGAATCAGGAAGAATTAGCTCACATCATGTTTTCTCCCCGGAGTCCCTATGTTTCTTCTTCACCCAGCATATCGCCTTGGAATAGGGTGGCACCTAGACCGGGGTCTTGGGTGCAGCTGACGCTATGGACTTACTACACCCTGCTACGCTCTGCGATTCCACGCAGTGTCCGACTGCGTCCTGCTGCGTCCAACCGCGTCCACCCAGCCTGCTGTGCCACACTACAACCCACAACACCCTGCTGTGCCCTACTATGACATGAACTACTACGACTACCATTGTGGTCACTGTTTCACTATTTTTATTATGACTATTATTGCCACCACTCATCACATCCCCAACCGGTGCTGTCAGACACCGCCTACCAAGAGCCTGGATCTGTCCAAGGTTTCTTCCTAACAGAAAAAAAGGGAGTTTTTCCTTGCCACTGTCGCAATAGCTCCTGCTAATGCTTGCTCTTAAGGCAACCACTGTAATAGTTGGGGCTTCGTAAACTACAGAATGTGGTCTAGACCTACTTTATCTGTAAAGTGTCTCGAGATAACTCTTGCTATGATTTGATACTATAAATAAATAAATTGAAATAAATTGAAATAAATTGAAAATAAATTGAAAATTGAATCATGTCTGTCCACACAGAGGCAAACACAAGGTAATTTCCTGTGACTTAAAGTGTTGATTACAACATTGAATGAGTCATGAACCCACTCACTGAAACTTGGCCTTAAGTGTCCAGACTCAAATGGCAGAAGTCTTCTCATGGTACATAGTATCCTGACCCAGGTGACACAAACACTTACCAAGGGTCGCTGGTTCTCCAGGGGGATGTGCAAATAAAGTTACCCTGGAAGGGGCACTCTGAAGCACACACATCCCAACCATCCTCCTAGTATTCCCAGTTGGAGATGATTTTTAGCCTACCCTATGGCTATGGGAGATTTAAAATGCTTTTTAATGGGGCTAAAACACCAGATGATATTGGACCAAACCAGGTCCAATATTACATTGAGATCTACAGTTGAAGACTGGTCTACTGGACAGCTTTCAGATGTGAGAGTATAAATATATGTGAAGAAGAAAGACGCTGAAAATACATTTCAAAACTTCTCTAGAAACATAAAAGTTGAAACATGAATCAGCAATGTTATAATATTATTAACAGCTTACCTCTTTTCAGCAGAGGTTTGTTGACCTTTAAAGTCAAGGAGGCGATCATTTGACAAGTCACTCTTGAAGGACACACAGCTGGGTTCAGGTTCAGCAGAGTCTGGTCTTTGATGGATCCTGTTACACAGAGAGTAAGACCAACAGGGATGGAAATTTACTTTTTATTATTCAGACACAAAAACAGCTGGAGATACAAGCAGCAACTAAAACAAGATTAACACAAAGTTCAAAAGTTCAATAAACTATACAAAAAACTGCATTAAAAAGCTGAAACACCAGAGAATATATTGGACCATACCAGATCCAATATTTACCTAAAGTCAAGAGTTGAAGACTGGTCTTACTGGACAACTTTCAGATGTGAGAATATAAATATATGTAAAGAAGAAAGATGCTGAAAATGAACTCCAAAAACTTCTCTGGATACATAAAAGTTAAAAATGAATCAGCAATAGTATAATATTAACAGCTTACCTCTTCTCAGCAGAGGGTTGCTCTCCTTTAAAATGAATATAGTAATCATATTACTGGTCGCTCTTGAAGGACACACAGCTGGGTTCAGGTTCAGCAGAGTCTGGTCTTTGATGGATCCTGTTACACAGAGAGTAAGACCAACAGGGATGGAAATTCACTTTTTAGTGTTCAGACACAAAAACTGCTGGAGATACAAGCAGCAACTAAAACAAGATTAACACAAAGAAATTCAATAAACTACAAAGAAACTGGGTTAAAAAGCTAAAACACCAGAGAATATATTGGCCCAAACCAGATCCAATATTTACCTAAAGTCAAGAGTTGAAGACTCATCATGTGGACAGCTTTCAGATGTGAGAATATAAATGGATGTGAAGAAGAAAGATGCTGAAAATTAACTCCCAAAACTTCTCTGCATACATAAAAGTTAAAACATGATTCTGTAATATTATAATATTATTAACAGCTTACCTCTTTTCAGCAGAGGGTTGCTCTCCTTTAAAGTCAATATAGAGTTTCCGAAAGAGATAATAAGACGAAAGAGAGGTAAATTTGGTGGAGTTTTAAAGAGACCTAAATCACGGAGATGTCGGCCCTACATCCCGTCTATGATCATGGGAAATTTTCATTCGATTGGGAACAAAATGGATGAACTGAGAGCCAATGCCCTGTTTCTCCACGAATATAGATCAATAAGTTTGATGGTCTTTACCAAAACTTGGCTCAATAGAAATCACACTGATGAACTAGTGGCGGTGGATGGATTTAAAGCTCTTCGAGGGGATAGAACAGCGGATTCGGGGAAGAAATGCAGGACTTATGGTGTATGTGAATGAGGAATATTGTCACCCAAATAATGTCCATTAAGACACATACTTGTACCCCAAACTCTGAGATGACTGTCAGTGTTCGCCCATATTATATCCCTCGTGAATTTTCACATGTGGTTGTGATGGCAGTTTATGTGCCACATAGAAATGTGTCTAAGGAGGCGGCCGAGGAGATACTTTCGGCAGTATACAGGATCGAGTCTGCATCGCCTGATGCGTTTGTTGTGATAACGGGGGATTTTAACCATTGCATCGTAAAGTCAAGTGGGTCACACTACTATCAACATGTCAAGTGTAACACAAGGGGGGAAACGGTCCTCGACCATTGTTACACTAAGGTCAAGGATGTCCAGAAGTTTGCTAAGTTTGGGCAAGGCGGACCATAATCTGATCCTGCTCTGTCCCAAATATATCCCACTCGTAAAGAGGCACAAAAAGGAAACGATCACGGTGAAAAATATGACAAAAGACACGATGGAGAGACTGAAAGATTCGTTTGAAAATACGGACTGGGCGGTTTTTGAAAATAGTGCCAAGGATATAAACGAATTTACTGAATCCGTCTGGGGGTATATCATTTTTTGCAATGATATGGTTGTACAGGAAAAGAGGGTTAAGGTATATGCAAATTGTAAACCATGGATGAATGCTGAAATTAAAAGGTTAATTAATGACAAAAGGAAATCCTTTGCTAGGGGAGACAACAATACACTGAAAAAGATCCATAAAGAACTTAAAAGGGAAATAAGTAAAGAGAAATATCGGTATAAATGCGAAATAGAAAATTTGTGAGTGTATGAATGATCTAAGACCAGTGGCTCTAACCTCCATAGCTATGAAGGTACGTGAGAAAAGTTTGTTAAATAGTCTGAAGCCTCATGTAGAGCATTATCTTGACCCCTGCCAATTTGCTTATCAGAAAGGGAGAGGGGCAGAGGATGCTATTGTCTGTAAATTGGACAGTGTCTATGCTCACCTAGATGCAGGGGGACGGTATGTGAGAATTCTGTATTATGATTTTAGCTCAGCATTCAATACGATACAACCACACTTCATAGTAAATAAGCTTTTAATGATGAAGGTTCCAGGTGTATTTATTTCTTTCATTCTAAATTTCTTAGAGAACAGGTCTCAATTTGTTAAGCTAAACTCAAAAGTTAAGTCAGACAAGATCATGACAAACACAGGGTCACCTCAGGGAACTGTTTTATCACCCTTTCTTTTCACCATTTACACTGCAGACTACCGTCCACAGCAGGCAAGCTGTCAAGTTGTTAAATTTGCTGATGACACAGCGCTCATTGGGTTAAGTGAAAATGATGACTATAGTCACTCTCAAAATGAGATAAAAGTTTTTGTTGATGTGACACTCATTTCCTAGAACTCAACGTTTAGAAAACTAAAGAATTAGTAATTGATTACAGGAGAAATAAGATGACAACTGAGGCAGTGGAAATTAAAGGTTCAGTAATAGAAAGAGTGAACACATACAAGTATTTGGGCATTGTTTTTAATGATAGGCTAACATGGTCAGATCATGTTGACTTACTGATGAAAAAGTCCACGTGTATACTGTATGAGGAAGTTGCAGTCCTTTAAGGTGAATACAGATGTGGTGAGAATGTTTTTATGTCAGTGATATGTAGTGTTTGGAGTTACTGTGTGGTGGGTTGGGGTGGGAATGCTGGGATAACCGAGAAGGCCAGGAATGATAGAGTGACTAAAAGGGCTGGAAAAATGGTAGGAGAGTTAAACACAGTGGATCAAGTATATGATGACCGCCTGGCAAAAATGCCACAGAAAATAATGAGGGACCCGGGTCACCCTCTTCATGGTAATTTGACTGGCAGAGTTATGGAACGTAGTGGTAGGTTAAGGCCTCCTGTGACACAAACTAAGCGGTATGCTCTCTCTTTTATACCTCAGACTATCAGACAGCACAACAAGCACTTTAAACGTACATTTTTATAAATTTCGTATTGTATTATGTATTGTATTGTATTATATTGTATTGTATTGAATTGTATTAGGCGGGTATGAGCACTGTAATTTCCATTTTTATGGATGAAATAAACTTGACTTTGACTTTGACTCTCTCTCTCTCCTTCTCTATACACACACACACACACACACACACACACACACACACACACACACACACACACAGACACGTGCGTCGAATAGCTACACAGCTAGCACATAGCGAAGTAGCTAGTGTGTCCCATTGGTCTGTAAGACGTTAGCCTGAAAGCTAACCGGCTAGCCCTAGCCACCTGGCGCTGCACCCAGCACCACTTCTGCCCTCTTGAGGCTAAATAGCTTTCGTGCAGCTAACACATAGCCTAGCTTCAATGAGCTAACGGCACACACACACACACACACACACACACACACACACAGTGTCTCACAGAGAAATGCTGGTTTGTTTTTGCTTTGTTTTGTTGTAGTTTAAAAAAACGTATATTGGTTTTAATAATTTTGAAGTTAATAAATTCTACTATATTTTAAATAGAAGTTGTCTGTGATTATTTGTGTACTTAATGTAATAATAAGCTGGTTAAACAGGTCGTTGCTTAAATTCACCCTTCCTTTCGTTCCTTTAAGGCGAGACACGGAAGGCAAAAACATCGCTTTTTTTTCACAGGTCAATTGTGAGATTTTGGGCTATTTGTCTTCAATAACATGTATTCTTTCAGACTTGTGGTGAAAAAAAGTCCGAAATACACATTTAGGTCTTTATTTTACTAGACTTTGTTTGTTTGCGTCGGTAGATTTCTCTTAAATTCAACAGAAGTTGGCGTTCTAAATCATCGCGCTGCTCCGCGATCGCTGTCTGCACCCTGTCGTCACATATACCGTTAGAAAGCTCTCTTTCTCCTGTACAATGCTGTCGGATCCAAATATGGTCATTTCCTTTTCATCAGCAACCAATCGTGAAAGAAAAAGGGGGGATTTAACTCAAAATGCGGGATTTAACTCAAAATGCGCAATCTCATTGTTTTGTAACATAGTGTGTTGTATCATCATGTAACATCACATGATGATACAACACACTATGTTACAAAACAATTACATTACACAACAGTTAAAATTTTTATTTTGGGATCCTAAAGTGGTGGTGAGTCCCTCAGGTTGTGGCAGGCAGATACATATTCAGCTGCCAGTGGAGCTGCTGTCCCTTCTCCTAGGAGAACTACCGGCTTCTTTTCTGATGTTAACTTTGGCAAGTTTTATTTTTTTGGCTATTTTTCCAAGGTGTAATTCTCTTAGTGAAGATTCCCAGTGGAGGAGGAAATGCACCTCTGTCTGATCTAGTTGGTGGTCACTGAGCCTGTCTCTCTCTCTCTGACCTGTCTGTCTGACCCAGCTGGTGATCACTGAGCCTGTATTTAGTCAGGATCCGTCTCTTCTTCGTATCTCTGACAGTATGAAGATAATGTGTCAAATAACAGTTTAGTCTACTTTGTTTGCTTTCTCCAATGTTCTAAATATTGGTCTTTTGAATGATTCATAATCAGTTTTGTTCTGTTGTGTTGTTTTGAACCAGTGCTGATGGGAGCCTGGTTAGTTATCTTCACCATCAGCTGACTGAGAGGACTGGTTCTGGTTAGTTATCTTCACCATCAGCTGACTGAGGGGACTGGTTCTGGTTAGTTATCTTCACCATCAGCTGACTGAGGGGACTGGTTCTGGTTAGTTATCTTCACCATCAGCCGACTGAGGGACTGTTTTGTGGGGAGAAGTAAGCTTGAGGCAGCAGGATGTATGGCCATCTCCACCTTCAATGAAGGTGCCTCTGCCATGCTTTCTGTTATGGGGAAGTTGTGGCTTCAGAGCACAGTTGTGATGGCCAATTCAATGAGAGAAACTGATATGCTCAGGATCTCGAAAGCTGAGGCCGTCACAGCTGCCAGTGTAAAACATAGTCAAGAGTCTAAGCACAGCTAAAATACATATGGTGCTGGAATGGACAGTTAGACTTTAAAAAAGCTGTGACATCTATTGTTGGTCTTGTTCTGTGTCCATACAACTGTCTAGCGTGGGTTTTGTCGGCAACTTTGTGCATGATACGCCAATGTTAATTCATTGAGTTACTGCAGTTGTAGGCCTTATATGCCTGCCATTTTATTAAATAATCAATTTTCATGAGCTTGAAATATTCTATATTATTATCACTAAGGGCCTGAGCATTTATTCTGTTTTTGAGCAATTTTTCCAATAGAAATGTATTAAATTCCCCTATTTAAATCTCTAAATGCTGTTTTCTCAAAATTAGTTTTTTGTCATTCCCCAGTAAAAACATCACAGCCTGTGTAGCACCTATGTACACCAAACTTTCCAGTTATACACTTAGTAGTATACTGAAGATATTTGCAGAGGAATTTGTTAATAAATCATTCCTGGCCTGATTTATGTGACATTTTAAGCAAAAACATATGGCGAAAATCGATTTTTTTAAGGCTATGGACAGTATATTTGGATTTCCTAAGTAATGAAAGCAGATATCCTGAAATCCCTCTGTAATTTTGTTTTCATCCTGTGTGTAAACAAAATGAAAGAAGAATTTGCACCTGGCTTTATCATATGTTCAGATCTACTGAAAATATATGCAAAAACGTGCATATTTAATGAGATAATGCCTAATTATTTTAAACATACACATTTCAAAAACTTGTAATACATTTTTTATATACTTGTGTAAGTAATCAACTGAGGAAGTTTCATAGTGATATCTATTATTTTAAAATTTTACCCTCTTCCCCTGTAGTGTCTCGTCTTAAAGAATACCAGATAGATTAACCAAGTTAAGATCTGTATTTTAAAGGGAATACCACCTAATGAGACTGTTTCACAGTTTGATTATTGGTCCCTGACGTTTCAGGGTGGTGCCACGTTTTGATCGTTTGTTGATTTGATAAAGTTATTAAAAAACATATTCATAACTTTATTAATATTGATAAAACATCTTTGATAATTTGACAATAATTAAATCTGTACACGTACGAATTCCCAACAATGTGAAGAAGAAAGATGCTGAAAATCAACTTAAAACTTCTCTGGATACATAAAAGTTAAAACATGATTCAGCAATATTATAATATTAACAGCTTACCTGTTCTCAACAGAGGGTTGCTCTCCTTTAAAATTAATGAGGCCTTGATGTGACCGGTCGCTCTTAAGGGACACACAGCTGGGTTCAGGTTCAGGTCCAGGTTCAGGTCCAGGTTCAGGTTCAGGTTCAGGTCCAGGTTCAGGTCCAGGTTCAGGTTCAGGTTCAGGTCCAGGAGACTCTGGTCTCTGCTGGGTCCTGATAGAAAAACACATTTATTCAGGGTCACATGTTCAGTTAAAGTCTCCCTGAATAAAATATAATATTAATATGAATATCTTTACTTTCTGTCCAAAACTCAATAAAAATATCTTTTGAAATCAGAATTTAAAAAAATCTAAATATAATATTTCAAAATGTTGTCTAAACAGAAAGATATTTTGAGTGAGACAGGAAATTATTTTACAAAAATATTCTCATTTCAGTCATCAATTACAATAATTTCTTTCCACAAAATTACAAAAAAAACAAAAAACAACCCAGACGGGACGTAGTTCCATCCAATGAGACTCGTTCCAGATTGCTGGATGTTCACAACTCACCTCAATCTTCTTCTTAACATTTCAATTTCCCTTTCCATCGCTATTCTCTCCTTCTGCCATTCAAGTCTCTCCATCAATCCTCTCTCCTCCATTTCAAGTAGCCTCTCCTCCATTTCTATTCTCCTCTCCCTTAAAGGCCTTTTATTAAAGTAGTGGTGGCTCCATGGACCGGTTACTCTTCATGTACACACAGCTGGGTTCAGGTTCAGGTTCAGGTTCAGCAGGGTCTGGTCTCTGATGGGTCCTGTTAGAAAGAGACGAAGACCACTTTTTAATCTCCAGAAACAGAAGCTGCTGCAGAAACTAGAAGCTATCAAGCAGGAAATAAAGTCTGAATCTCTTCACTGAATGATTTCTGCTCTCTGCTCATCCTGCTCTGTCATTCATTATCTTTCTGGGAGAACAGGAACATTGGAAAGACTCCAGGACTAATGTCATCTTTCTGTCCTCTAATGGAGACAAGACTCCATTATGACAATCAATCTAACCTTTCTGTCCTGTGTAGACTGTAAAATAATGACATGAAGACACTTCTCCTCCTCCTCCTCCACACATCACTACAACAGTAACAGAGGCATTTAGGTCTCTACATTTTATTCTGAAAGGTCCCAGAGGAAACAGTAGAGTCCTGTTGTGTCTGACTTTACGCTGGTGGAGACGACGGTTTGTTTTCTGACAGCAGGAGAAAGGAAATAACTAGAGGCCATCTTATGATGGATTCACACCGGCCAAATCAGGCCAGGGGCTTAAAGTTGGCCCTTCCTTACTTCCTCCCCTCCTACTTCCTCCCCCCTTGCTCAGACCCCACCCATCTTCAACTCAGCCTTCATTTAGATCTCAGCTACACAGCTGTAAAGTTTCCTGACTGCAGCCTCACGGTTGTGACAGACAGACGTATAAACACCTGGCAAAGTATTTAAAACCTCCTCTGTAGTAGTTCATGTTACAACATGGAGATTTATCTTCAACACAAGAGTCGTCCAAACTTTCTCAGGAAATAAGAAGTGAAGTAGAAACATTATATTTAACTTTACAGAGCCAGAAACTAACCCTGAAGAGATCAAAGACTAACGTGTTGTTAAAGTACCAAACAGCAACTTATAGTTTTTACAACACACAACTGGCAAAACAGTTAATTTCATGCTCAAAATCACACATTAAAAACTAAACTCCAACACTGATTTCCAAAATACAATAATTCATTAACACAATACACTGTGTCTACCAAAACAATGCAAACATGTCTCAAAATCAAATAATTCTTCCAAAACACTAACACATGTTCTCTTCCTACAGGAACATTTAGTCAGTCACTGCACAATGTCATAAAAACACTAACATCACATGGAATTACAGAAACTGCATTATTTTATATGTGTCAGGTCTGCCCTTATACAATAATAATAGACAATAGTATATTTTATTGACCATAGATTGTTTTACACTGCAGTTTCTCTTGAAGCCTCCTACATTTTTCTTTTAGACTTAGACTTAGACTTAGACTTCTCTTTATTGATCCTTTTGGGATGAATCCCGCAAGGAAATTAGATTTTTTCAGCAGCTTACAAAACACTCATATAGAAAATAAAGAGGTATAAAAAATACAGTATAGAAAATACCGTATAAGAATAACAATACAATAAACTTTTAGCTAAATATAGGAACTAAACAAAAAGTAAACAACAGTAAAAAACAATTAACTACAGATAAATAAAGATAAATATATATATATGACTGTGTATGGTATTGTATTATACAGTGAATAAATTAGCATATGTATGTGAGTAGATTATTAAGTAATTGCACCGTGAATGAGTGAGTGGCTATCACTCCTTCCCTTCCTTCCTGTTCTGTTCTGTCCTCTCTACCCTATTTCCTCCTCCCCCCGAGTGAGGAGTTGTAGAGTATGATGGCATGAGGGACAAAGGACTTCTTGAGTCTGTTGGTCCTACACTTGGGAAGGAGCAGCCTTCCACTGAACAGGCTCCTCTGGTGTGCAGGAGGTGGCTGGCATTGTCAGTAATGTCCAGCAGTTTGTCCAGTGTCCTCCTCTCTGCAACAGTCATTTTGTTGGGTTTAGTAAATGCATGCATTTTCATCGGGGATCACGTCCTGCGTGTTGCATTTCCTTTCCTCGTTTTTCTTTTCCTAACCTCAACCGTCCCGTTGTTGTGGCGTTTCATTTCCTCGTTGTTGTGTGCCCCTGAGCCTGGGGATGCTCCCAGGAATCGCGTCCCACATGTGGCGGTCCATCCTGTTGTTGTGGCCGCCGTGTGGCGCCTCATTTCCCAGTTGTTGCATCCCCCAGAGCAGGTTCGAAAATCGTGAAGTGTACACAAAATAAACGACAAAATCGTGACACGTTTTCAGACATTTTTGCTGCTTTTTTTCAGTTTTTTCTTGCTTTTTTCAGAGCTTTAGTCGCCTTTTTGAAATATTCTTTGACAACTTTTGACTTTTTTCCTGATATTTTAGCCCAAAGTCCACAGAGGCAGCCCGGCTGGTAACTTATCTTGATCAGAGCAGCTGTAAATGATGATTACATTTCATTGGACAATTGTGTTGTATATTGACAATGAAGACGAACCTTGAACCTTTGAGCAGAAACATTAGAGTTGTGTTGTGTCTCTCACACACACACACACACACACACACACACACACACACACACAAACACACACACAGCAAGCAGATTGAAAGTGAAGTGTACTGAGACTGAGTTATTTTATCAAGTGCTATTTACAACAGTAGTTACACATTAAAGGAGATAAAGTCACTGTGTTTCTATGGCAACAGCACCCGTTGAGACGACAGCCCCGGAGCAGGAGAACACTTTACCCACCAGACTCCATGTAAATAATCAGGACTTTTAGTGTGTATAGAGCCAGCATATCTCCACCAGACTCCATGTAAATAATCAGTACTTTTAGCGTGTATAGAGCCAGCATATCTCCACCAGACTCCATGTAAATAATCAGGACTTTTAGCATGTATAGAGCCAGCATATCTCCACATGTAAATGGGTGAATTAAGGGTTTATTTCAACCAACCCAGAGTGGTGATTGTTGGAACAGTGGAAAGGTGAACCAAGACGGGTTTTTATAGTTTTATTTAGTTTCTGTCCACTTTGAATGAAGTGTGTTTTACGATGATAAAAGTACTGATTATTTACATGGAGTCTGGTGGGTTAGTTGATTTCGGGGCTGAAGATTGTTGTTCCCATCAGTCACTTAGACACAAGAAACGTGTTACAGTTTTTCACAATCGCTATGACACTTTTTTCAATACTTTTAACAACTTTCCTAAACTCTTAACGCACCAACACACCCACAACACACGATTGGCAAAACAGTTAATTTCATGCTCAAAATCACACATTAAAAACTAAACTCCAACACTGATTTTCAAAATACAATAATTCATTAATACAATACACTGTGTCCACCAAAACAATGCAAACATGTCTCAAAATCAAATAATTCTTCCAAAACACTAACACATGTTCTCTTCCTACAGGAACATTTAGTCAGTCACTGCACAATGTCATAAAAACACTAACGTCACATGGAACTACAGAAACTGCATTATTTAATGAGTCAGGTCTGCCCTTATACAATAAACAATAGTGATTGTATTGATCATAGATTGTGTTTTGCACTGCAGTTTCTCTTGTAGCCTCTCTACATTTTTGTTTTGTTTAGTAAATGCATGCATATTTTTTTTCAAGAAATTTTTTTGGGCTTTTCCGCTTTTATTTGACAAGACAGCTAGTTGAGAGAGGGGAGAGAGAGAGAGAGAGAGAGAGAGAGAGAGGGGGAAGACATGCAGGAAATCATCACAAGTCAGATTTGAACCCTGGACCTCTGCATCGAGGCATAAACCTCCAAGTATATGTGCGCCTGCTCTACCTACTGAGCCAACCCGGCCACCATTTTGTTTCTTTTGCTGCAGAGATACAATACAAAAATGAATGACCCATCTCAGAGTATGAAAAAAAGGAGACAGAGACAGAATTGTCCTGGTACTCCTCTTCCTCTCCCTCGTGAAGGCATTTTTCTTATTTTCTGTGTTAATCTACAGTATATTGTTCCAGTAGGTCCTCTGTTACTGTACTACCATATGATCATGCGATTGAAAGAACTTCAACACCTGAGTGTGTTTCCTAGAAGGGAATCAGCTGTAATCGATCAATTTGTATAACTTCAATCAGCTGTTTCTCAATAAATGCATATATAAAATGCAGGGGATATATTTGTGTTTAAATTTACAATACAATCAGCTGTTCACTTTGACTTTAGCCTATACGTTAGGTTTATAACATGATGTTATCTGTTCTGACATACAGAGTGAAAGCATTTGTGAATTTGTCAATAATAATCCATTGTTTTGGTCTTGGTTGAGCTTGTTTGTAAAAGATGTTCAAGTATTTTAAATGTGTGTTAACTGTATTCATGTTGTGTCAAAGCAACAAGAAATGTGTTAATTGTATAGCCTACACAGACAGATGTTGTGCTAACTGTGTTAAGAGTTTAGGAAAGTTGTTAAAAGTATTGAAAACATTGTCATAGCAATCGTAAAAAACTGTAGTTGATTTAGTTAGAGAATAAAAGAGCTGAGTCATGTTGTCTCCACATCAGTCCTGTCAGTGAACAGACCGACCGACACTAACTGCTGCTGACAGCTTTCTGATCTTCAACACAAGAGTCCTTCACACGTTCTCAGGAAATAAGAAGTGAAGTAGAAACATTATATTTAACATCACAGAGCCACAAACTAACCCTGAAGAGACCAAAGACTAACTTGGCAGAAAAATCACAATTAGATTGTTTCCCCACATGGTTGAGTCCTAATGTCCAGATAACTAACGTGGAGAGAAAACTACGTACACATAGGCAGGATTTATGGGGGGCTTTTTAGAAGGTTTGGTTCCTTTTTTAAGGTTTTTGTCACGTTTTCAGACATTTTTGCTGCTTTTTTCTGTTTTTGTTGCTTTTTTCAGAGTTTTCGTCGCCTTTTTGGAATATTCTTTGACAATTTTTGATTTTTTTTTCGGATATTTTAGCCCAAAGTCCACAGAGGCAGCCCGGCTGGTAACTTATCTTGATCAGAGCAGATGTAAATGATGATTACATTTCATTGGACAATTGTGTTGTATGTTGACAATAAAGCCAAACCTTGAACACACACACACAGACACACCTAGAACCTTTTAGCAGAAACATTAGAGTTGTGTGATTGCAGTAAGTGAGTGCAACATGGAGATTTATCTTCAACACGAGTCGTCCAAACTAAATCAGGAAATAAGAAGTGAAGTAGAAACATTATATTTAACTTTACAGAGCCAGAAACTAACCCTGAACAGACCACAGACTAACGTGGTGTTAAAGTATCAAACAGCAACTTACAGTTACTTCAAACAGTCCAAAGAGTTGATGAAGAAGAGTTGATGAAGAAGAGCTGATGAAGAAGAGGGTCACTCTCCGCCTGGAGAGAAATCTCTGACACAGGTGAGCTGTTCCCTGGAATGAGTCCCAGCTCCACCTGTCAGGAAGAAGGCAGGAAGGGCTGCAACAGGAGCAGATTTTCACAATAAAATGACATTTGGACTGCTGTCGATGTTCCGTTACTGACTGAAAGATTTAATGACTGTAGACACTGACTACTCATTACACAAGCTGAACATGTTTCCTAAAATATGAAATCCATCCCCCCTCTGTCTTCTTTCCACACTGAGGAGGAGGAGGAGGAGGAGTACAGAGGAGGAGGAGGAGGAAGAGGAAGAGGAAGAGGAGGAGGAGGAGGAGGAGGAGACAGAAAGAATCCTGTAGAACCAGAAACACTGTGCCAACAGAGATCAGAGGAGCAGTAACTCTTCATAACAACCAGCAGTGATAAACAGGAAATTAAACTTCAGTTAAAAGTTATTTTAACTGTTAACAAACAACGACATGATGAATTATAATGTTACTGATTATTTCCTCCTCTAATTCCCCCCTGCTCTGGTGTTTCCCTCCTCTCATTCCCCCTGCTCTGGTGTTTCCTCCTCTCATTCCCCCTGCTAGAGAGATAAACAAAAATGTTAAAAAAAGGCGCAAAAAAACTTTGAGGACATGCGGAAAAAAAGAAGAAAAAAAAATGTCCTTTTTCCGCATGAAGCGGACGCACACAGACACACACACACACACACACACACTCACACACACACTCACACACACACAGACACACACAGACACACACACACACACCCACACACACACAGACACACACAGACACAAACACAGATAAACAGACACCCACACACACAGACACACACACACACACACACACACACACAGACACACATACACACACACACATACACACGCTTGAATGTATGTTACTTAAAAGTTATGTGACATTTTTTCATTGACCTATAATATAATAATAATAAATCAGGTGCGGACCTTTTGAGTCAGAAAGACTCTCAGTCTTCCAGAGGTGATGAACATCATGCTAGCTATGGGCTAACTTGCTAGTCCCACCCCCCCCCCCTCTTTCCCCCGACGTTGTAAACACATTTTGATTAGATATCCCACGTGTTGATGGTAGCCTACTAGCTCCAGTAACAACATATTTGCCTCGTGTTTATTTCTAAGTGTTTAACTCTTCCTCCGGTGAAAATGTTGTTGCAAACGTAGCCGCCGCCGCGTGTCTGTGTCGCTGTGTCTGGCAGGTGCTTGTGTGGGCGGTGCCGTCCCATGGAGACTGTGGTGGAGAGCTTGTGCTGTGGGGAAGTGAGTGCGTTTTGGTCGCTGGTCGAGTAGCTCACCCCGCGACCAGCAGATGTGACGTGTAGGGGCGGAGCTAGACCCTCAGTACAGTGGGGGCGGAGCTTCATCATGGAGCCCTCTGCTACCAAGTCATTTTAAAATTAAAACTAAAATTAAAATATCTGATGAATGCATATGTTATAATGTGCCACTTGTTGAGCCAAGTAAGCCTATAATGTCAAATAAAACACAATGAAAAGCCACATTTTTTGACAAGTTTGTATTCAAGTAAAGTCAAGTAAAAATGTTTCAGCACCACGGACAGCGAGAGCTGATGGACAGCGATGGTGCTGAACAGGCCAAGTGTGTTCAATCAGTACCAGACTATATAATTGACGTGGCTCTATTATATATATTGAACATAAAGTTTGTTTACATCTCCATAGGCAGTGACACACAGGCTACAGGTGCTGGGATGAAAACTCATTCTGAGTGACTTATTCATAACTGAAACATAAATTCTTAAAGATTATTTTTTTCTCACCATTTTGTTGTCTGCTTAACGATCCTCCAGAACAAATACATCTAACAAAACTATGAACATATCATGGTCCCTTATTAAATCTTCATCCTCTCCTTCATGGTGGCAAATCTGCCAACCACTTTGTCCTTGTCTGTATGTCCCGCTCCAACCACAGCCAGGTGAGATTAGACAGCCTGGCCTCCACCAATATAATATATATAATATTATATATATAATATATATAATATTTTATATATATATACTGCTGCCACTGACTAACTGTACTCCCTGGATACATTTTTGGAAAAAACGAAAAAAGCTATTTGAGAAAGAAGCGGATAGAAGGGGTTGCATTATGCATTTGAGGGTTAAACTGTCAAACAAAGATAGCGTGGCTCATTGGCTGGTCAATTCCCATGATGCAAGGCATGTGTCACTAGACAAGCGCCCTGTTCTCGTCAAGTGACGCAAGTTGGGCGGCTTTTGAGGGGCCCCTAATTTGTACGGGACTCTGGGACGGCTGCACCCGAGCACCCACGCTATCTCCGCTATCTCCGCTATCTCCGCTACTGGTGACGTTTCTCACTCAGCATCCAGGATTTGGGGCATGCTGCCTGAATCCGTTTGTGCTGAAGATAGCATACACACATTTCAGGCAGGATCATGGTCCCCTTCAAGCCAGCACGCACGAGTATGTTAATTGTTTATGTTTACTTACATTATTTTTACACTGAGTCCTATGAACCAACTTAAACAGTTATAGGCGACTAGAGATGTGTTGCATAGACAATAAACATGAAAAACAGGAATAAAATGAAGTTTCCAACATACTTATCCCTAGGCATTACCAGTACACTGCGTACAGGAAGGCTATAAAAAATCTTATTCATGACAGTATCAAGACAATTATTTGGGGTTATTATTTGTTGATCTAAAAGCAAAAACAGTGTCACAACACCCAGGATTTGTAAGTACAGCCATTCCCCTTGATATCATATAATCTAATCTAAAGAGAACAGATATGATGATATCTCATAATAGCAATAGCAAACACCAATCCACTACTAATCTACTACTACTACCACTGCTAGGTACTAGTACTGAGCATCTGAGCAACTAAATGACAATATAGCTTCACTCCAGATGTAGTGTAGAAGAGAAGTGACCAGTATTACAGAGTGGACCCCTATGGTTGGTTTATGCCTTCCCTGAAATAAATATTGTTGATATTGTTATCTGCACCTGGGTTAATAGGAAAGACATTAAAACATTAAAGTTTGGTTAAACAACAATGAACAGAGTGTAATTTAACATGTTCTTTTTATTTTATTAAGTGCAGAATATTAAAATAAATCCATATGGAAGTTTAAGGAAGGAGCAGGTACACACACACACACACACACACACACACACACACACACACACACACAGACACACACACACACACACACACACACACACACACACACACACACAACTGGAGCAAAATCAATTTTTTACAGATTATGATTAGCTGAGAAATTCATAAGAACCATGTTTCACAGTATACTCAACAGTACAAGTATTTGTACACCGTTGTATCCTTCAAAAGCTTTTTTAAGGCGTGTCTGAGTCCGTTGTCTGTCAGGTTGAAACATCAACACAAGTTCAGTTTAGGTTTAGGTTGAGTTGTAACCCTAACCCTGTTAACAAACAACGACATGATGATGTATAATGTTACTGATTATTGTTAATGTTGTCATCTGTTATTTTAGAGAGAAATACCAAAATAAAGAACAATCCAACTAACCCAAAGTCTCCAGTTTGTCTTCATCTCTGAGCTGGTGATGACATCATGGCGCCCTCTGGTGACATCATCAGGAACTACAAGCAGAGCGCCACCAAACATATTCACACATTAAAACATGTTTACTAGTTTAATTTCTGTATTTATCTGACACACTCACCCCACTTCATAAAATACATTTTAATACATTTTATGTATTTATTTGGTAATACTATATATTTTTATTTCAATCGTTTTTATTATATATACACATATATTATTTTAATTAATTAATTATTGTCTGATCTTCTCAGCGCCACCTTTACCTTTTCTTGTTTGGCTTTCCATCATTAGACTCACACACGGTCTCTTAACGTTACCGATAGACTTCCAAATGTGACGAGGACAAAGAGGTGTTGGATGGCCTTACGTCGTAGCCCGACTGTACGGGTTGAGCAGAGGCTGCTCAGTTTGACCAGCGGCTGCACACCAGGCCGCCGGATGGTGTTGCTAAGAACTGTTTTTTTTTTTCATGGTGGTCAGCACGTAATGGGAAGCATCTATACGGAGGTTGGGTTTAGGAAAAGAACAACAGGGAAAGCATACGTCACATGTGAGCCACGATCCCCGGTCTCCGGGGTGAAAGTCCTGTGTTTGACCCATCCTCCCCCCCAACCAACCTCCCTGTGCAGATTTTTGGCTTATCATACTACTCGCTACCGTAGTCATGCTGTGATCACGAAAAGGTGCTTCCCGTTGAAATACATTAGTTTAAAAATCGTGCTGACCACCACGAAAAAAACACAAATCAAAAGATTAAATTATGTGACCATTTAAAACTAATAATGCAGCTGCAGAGAAAACATGACACAGATATACGGTGGAGGCGGAGCTTAATAAAGGAATATTCTGTGATACTTTACACCTGAAGAATGGCCGTAATGCACACCGTTTAGAGATTGAACGTGCCTTAGATTACTCAGTGATGCTGTCAGACACACACACACACACACACACACACACACACACATATATACACACACACACACACACACATATATACACACACACACACACACACACATACACTCCCAGAAAGTTTCCAGATCGACGTCTCTAAAACCCAGACCCCCTCTTTTGCAGTATCACCGTGTACTTCTCCGTGTACTTCACCGTGTACTTCACCGTGTACTTCTCCGTGTACTTCACCGTGTACTTCTCCGTGTACTTCTCCGTGTACTTCACTGTGTACTTCACCGTGTACTTCTCCGTGTACTTCACCGTGTACTTCTCTGTGTACTTCACCGTGTACTTCACCGTGTACTTCTCTGTGTACTTCACTGTGTACTTCACCGTGTACTTCACCGTGTACTTCCCCGTGTACGACCATTCTTCTGCGGCGTCTACCGATATGAAACATGAAGTCAGAATCAGGACGAACACGTCGTCCAACAATCAGGAGGAACAGAGAAGATCTGTTATACATTCTGTCCAAAATTATTCGTCATCATCATCATCATCATCATCATCATCATCATCATCATCATCACTATCTTCATCATCATCATCATCTACGGTGAGGTTTCTATATGTTCAGTTAGTTTCTAAGACGTTAGTACCATCGTTGTCCAGCAGCAGCAGGACGGAGACATTCCTCAGAGGGACGAAATAATCCACCTTCAGACACAACTCTGTTAATCCTCCTGGTAGTCAAGTCATGATGTCATGTTTCTGTTCTCTGGTCAACGTGACATCATGACTTCACGTAAACATACACGCCCACTTTCTTAAGCCAAGTGGCGTGTTATCTGTATGCATTATGAGCTATCTGCGTGTATGTCTACGCTGTATACAGCGGACGGCAGTCTGCAACGTCACAGCGTAAACATACACGCCACGTGGTGCTTTCTAAAGCCACGTGGCGTGTTATCACGACACTACGTCACACGCGGGTTTTTATGAAAACAACAAACGAAATAATGGCATATGAATTGCCGCATACGCCCCTTCATGAGATCAGTCTGTCTGTGTTAATACTCCTGGCTAGTAAAGTCATTAGTCATGTTTCCATCTATTTGTGAAGTGAATTTAAAGCGAACTGGTTTAGAGAGAATAAACTAGACTCCAGGGGGATCAGGGCCTCCGGGGGCCTCCAGAAGACCTGCACATTAAAGGAGAACAGGTGGGCGGAGCTTCAGTGTCACACAGCCAATCAGATTACAGCTTACAGACCCACCCTCCCCCCCAACCAACCTCCCTATGCTGATTTTCGGCCTTACATACTACTCTCTACCGTAGTCGCTCTTAATGCTACGTCATCTTCTCATTGACTTTACATCGGCAGTGTTTTCCGTGGTGGCCACAAGGGATTTTCACACATTTCGTGCCACCACCACGTAATGAGCTGTTAACAGTTCGTGATCATTTCACGTAATCCTGTGAGACCAGGCTGGCCGTGTTACTCTGTCCTGTTTTCTCCCTTTCATTCCAAACCGTGACCAACGCCAGTCTCCCTTCTCTGCAGAACGCATTAAACAAAACAAAAAAATAATAAAAAACGTGCCATGAATTGGAAAAATAATCAGTTTTTACAATCTTTAAATATGTGATATGCGTCTGAATCGTGTGATGCGTCTGAACAGCATCTGGTGGTTGAATGTCATCGTGCTATCTATCATCGTTGACCAAAACATTCTTTATCCGGGGAGAAAGAAAAAGAAAACTGCCATTTGGATAGCCGACAATCAACCTGTCGCATCGAGGTAAGATAATTATTCTAAATTATCTTGTTAAATGTAGTACAGAGTCTGTAGTCTATCGCACAAACAAGCCCCCCAAAGGTCAGATGGTAACCCCACCCTACCGCCTTAACTAACACATTTACTGCTGTAAACCCTGAGAAGAAATACACGAATTAGAGTCTAAAAAACCCATTTTCTGTCATTTGTGTGTGAAAAAATGACTTATTTTTCTGTCGATCGATGTATCGTTGCAGCTGTAGTTTGAATGAACCGTGAACTAAACTTTGAACACGTTTCCGTGACGTTTCCGTGACGTTTTGGGTTTGTCTCGTCTCCAGGATCCCTGATATTTAAACTACCGTAACGTTGGAAACAGCAGTTCCATCTTAAAGGTGGATTTTCTTTCACCTCGTCCTTCAGGTATTTTTTTTAAAAAACAACTTTTTTAAAAAGGCATTGAGCAGGTTTTAAAAAAAACACAGGAGGGCACACAGTGAAAGAGAAAGGGAAGAAAGGGACGGGGAATAGAAAAATCTACTGAACATGTTTCCCAAAATATGAAATCCACCCCCAGAGTGAAGTTACAGCAGCTGGCTGAGCAGATAACTAACGTGGAGAGAAAACAGACAGACTCTCTGCTCCCTGAACGCAACATAATATGAAAATGAAAAAGTGAAAGACTAACGTACTTGACTGCTCTGATTGGAGGGTTTCTCATGCTGCAGCTCCACCTGGAAGACCTCTGGGACACCCAGACATCTTATCGTGTGTAAAAGTTAAACAGAAAGACCACAAACACTCTCACAGTAACTTTATGCTTTTATTGTGAAAAGAGACAGAACTCAAAACTAAACATGACACAAGTCAACGGCATTTCTACAATTTCATGATCACAGCTTCCATCTTTAAAGGACTGGAAGTGGAAGAGGTTTACAATGTTCATGAGGAATCTGTTCAATCATTCTGAATTATTTTATACAAAGTTCATTCATTAGTTCATAACAATAACCTGAAATATTTCTGTAAGTGTGATCCTGTACAGACTCAACTGATCAGCAGTGAGAAACAAGAGGAGACTCTCCGTCCTACACAGGACTCAGAGACACTGAGGAACCAAGAGACCTTATCCTGAACCCAAACCCAGGATAGAGAGGCTGAGTGAATGTGGTGTTGAAGGTGTGGAGGAGGATCAGTGAGTCAGAGGAGACTGTGTAGAAGGACAGAGAGCCAGCAGGACAGTCCACATACACTGCTACTCTGTTAGAGACAGAGGAGGAGGAGATGGATGTTTCTCTGTTATTGTGCCAGACAGAGTAACCATCATCAGAGCAGATCAGACTCCAGGACTGATCATTACATCCAAACACACAGTCATCACTGTATCCTCTCCTCCTGATTCCTCTGTAACTCACTGATATATTAACCTTCCCTCTCCTCTCGACCTCCCAGTAACAGCGACCAGTCAGACCATCTCTACACAGCAGCTGATACCAGCAGTCAAACCTCTCTGGATGATCAGGATATGACTGATCCTCCTTCACACGTGTCACCTTCCTGTTGTTGTCAGACAGTTTGAGTTTTCTGTTCACTGTGTTTGTGTCCAGTGTGAGTTCACAGGAATCTGACGGAGAGAACAAGACACAACACAGCTGCAGTTATTAACCAATCAGCACGTGGATGATGACATCAGAGGGTTTAATGAGTGATGTCACAGTTTGATGAATGAAATTAAAAACAGACTTACATCTCCATGGACCTGGTGTCAAATATCTGACTCCAGCAGGCTCCACCCTGAAAGGAGGAGGGGGGGGTGGGGGGGGGGGGGCATTACATCACTCAGAGAGAGAGAGAGAGAGAGAGAGAGAGAGAGAGGGAGAGGTAGAGAGAGAGAGAGAGGGAGAGAGAGAGAGGTAGTGAGAGAGAGAGAGAGAGAGGTAGAGAGAGAGAGAGAGAGAGAGAGAGAGGTAGAGAGAGAGAGAGAGAGAGAGAGAGGTAGAGAGAGAGAGAGAGAGAGAGAGAGAGAGAGAGGGAGAGAGGGAGAGAGAGAGAGAGAGAGAGAGAGAGAAGAAGAATAGTAGACATGTTTGATTGAAGCTCTACAGAAATAACAAATAAATAGTTTAAACTGAGATAAACCTACTAAATTAAAATAAATCAGATGTTAAAGTGATGGTTGGGAGTAATTTCACCCGAGGGTCCTTTGCACCACGACCTCGAGCCAAACACCCCCAGAAGCTTTTTCACCTGGGTCCAACATTGGAGAGTTAGCGTTATCAGCTGGTTAGCTTAGTGCAGGCGCTAATGGATCCAAGAGTGTATCTCGTAAGTTACCCCACTAATAACGCCCAAAATGATACCAAACTTCTACAGTAGTACAAACAGGTTATGTATTCATAAAACGATGGATTGGAAAGTTTGTAAGTACACCAGGAGTTTATTTAAATAAGACTTGCCTGCTGGCTTCTGCTCTCTGCTGCTACCGGCAGTAAGACGAGTGCTTAGGGACGTCTACAAGTTACAACACCGACAGCTAACTCTGCTAACACAACAGCTAACTCCGCTAACACTACAGCTAACTCTGCTAACACGACAGCTAACTCTGCTAACACAACAGCTAACTCTGATAACACCACAGCTAAGCCTGCTAACACCACAGCTAACTCCTCTAACACAACAGCTAACTCTGCTAACACAACAGGTAACTCTGCTAACAGAACAGCTAACTCTGTTAACACTATATCTAACTCTGCTAACACCCCAGCTAACTCTGCCAACACAACAGCTAACCCTGCTAACACGACAGCTAACCCTGCTAACATGACAGCTAACTCTGCTAACACAACAGCTAACCCTACTAACACAACAGCTAACCCTGCTAACACAACAGCTAATTATGCTAACACTACAGATAACTCCTCATACACAACAGCTATCTCTGCTAACACAACAGCTAATTATACTAACACTACAGCTAACTCTGCTAACACTATATCTAACTCTGCTTACAAAACAGCTAACTCTGCTAACACAACAGCTAACTCTGCTAACACCCCAGCTAACTCTGCTAACACTATATCTAACTCTGCTAACACCACAGCTAACTCTGCTAACACTATATCTAACTCTGCTAACACCCCAGCTAACTCTGCTAACACTATATCTAACTCTGCTAACACCACAGCTAACTCAGCTAACACAAAAGCTAACTCTGCCAACACAACAGCTAACTCCTCATACACAACAGCTATCTCTGCTAACACAACAGCTAACAGTGCTAACATGACAGCTAACTGTGCTAACACAACAGCTAATTATGCTAACATGACAGCTAATTATGCTAACACTACAGCTAACTCTGCTAACACAACAGATAACTCATCATACACAACAGCTAACTCTGCTAACACTGCTAAGACGACAGCTAATTATGCTAACACAACAGCTAACTCCTCATACACAACAGCTAACTCTGCTAACGCAATATCTAACTCGGCTAACACTACAGCTAACTCTGCTAACACTATATCTAACTCGGCTAACACAACAGCTAACTCCTCTAACACAACAGCTAACTCTGCTAACACTATATCTAACTTGGCTAACACAACAGCTAACTCTGCTAACACAAAAGCTAACTCTGCTAAGACGACAGCTAATTATGCTAACACTATAGGTAACTCCTCATACACAACAGCTATCTCTGCTGACACAACAGCTAATTATGCTAACACTACAGCTAACTCCTCATACACAACAGCTATCTCTGCTAACACAACAGCTAATTATGCTAACACTACAGCTAACTTGGCTAACACAACTCTGTTAACACAACAGATAACTCCTCATACACAACAGCTAACTGTGCTAACATGACAGCTAACTCTGCTAACACAAAAGCTAACTCCTCTAACACAACAGCTAACTTGGCTAATACGACAGCTAACCCTGCTAACACAAAAGCTAACTCTGCTAACACAACAGCTAACTCTGCTAACTCTTTTGAATAAGTAAGGGATGTTTGAGCTAAATCATAAACAGTAAAATTAAAGCTCAATAAGTTTTATTTTTCAATATTATTGCAGCAGTTGTAGCATTATGAGGTTTTTTTGCCCGAAGATTGTTTTAATACAAAGTGGTTATATTGTAGTGGTTTATATTTCTAGCTGTTATTTCGGAGCCCTGCAGGTAGCCTCTGTGCTGGGGGTGTTGAGCAATAACAGGAAGAACTCATCGTCTCAAACTGTTAACAGCATTTTCTGTGCTTGTGAACTTGCGGGTTCATTCGTCCAGGAACAACCAGCAAGAACGTCCTCCCCAAGAACACAAGTCTGTTCTTTGCATTCTTGAAATTGAGAAACACCCAATGTCTCGAGTAATAGTCAAATTGTTAAATCAATGTACACTAACAATAAGTGCAGTATTAAACTTGGCAACAAAAGAACATCTTTCTTCAGTCAGAAGCGTGGAGTGAGACAGGGCTGCTGTTTGAGTCCCACTCTATTCAACATCTATATTAACCAGCTGGCCACCATCCTAGAGACATCAGCAGCACCTGGTCTCACTCTACACGACTCTGAGATCAAGTTCCTGCTCTATGCAGATGACCTGGTTCTGTTGTCCCCTACAGAACAGGGCTTACAGCAGAACCTGGACCTGCTGGAGCAGTACTGCCAGACCTGGGCCCTGGCAGTAAACACTCAAAAGACAAAGATAATGACTTTTCAAAAAAGATCCAGATCTCAAGGAAACACATACAGCTTCACGTTAGGAACACATACATTAGACCACTGTACACATTACAATTATTTAGGACTGAAAATAAGTTCCACTGGAAGTTAAGTTAAACATACGTCGGGAGATGATATTGAGCCCCGACAGTTTAATTTTTAGATAACTTCCTATTTGAGCGGTATCGTTTTTCTTCCCAGTCGATCAGTTATGTAGCCTAGGCTACATAACCTCATCCTTCCTCATATCACTAACTTCACCCATCTACGCTCTTACATCCCAGCAAATTATTTGTGTCGCATTATGTTTTTTTGCAAACGGCATTTGTCTTTACAACATTGGTGATGCGGAGCGTTGTAGTAAAGCCACTGTAGCAAAGCGCCGTCAGAAGAGTGTGACTGGCTCTGAAACGTGTTTTAAACGTTTTTAAAAGGAGTTCCACAGTATTGCAGGTGAATGATGTAAACCCTTTGAAATAAAAGATTATGGATTATAATTCTGATAATGATGGTGCTGCAGCCTCAGAATGGGACTTTTTCGTCCGCAGGATTGCACCTAAATGAAATAGATTATAGGTTCAATACCACTTCACCAGTAATATTAGGCTATCCTTATGATTAAATATGATATACATTATATTGGAATATACGCATTTACTGTAGCAGCAATTTTCTCCCACGCAAATTTTCTCTCTTTTGCAGCAGCTGCTGTGTTGCTTTTTTTTTTTTAAATCTCTGTATGTGCGCATGAGTATTTCTGCCGACCCGTTTGTTTGTGTTTGTTACCATGGTGAATCGTAGTATCATGGCTCCATTCATGCTGCCTTTTTATTGTGGTGGTGCACGCGTGTGAACCTACTCTGAGTTGATTGAACCAACTCATATCATCTCTGACTTTCCATCTCAGGGTAAATCTACTCAGACATCAGGGTTACACTCAGAGTTTGTTAAACCTCCTTCCTAAAATACCACCCTGCAGTCTAGCAGCAGAATATGTCTTTACCTGCCACACTTTGAGGAACAGTGAGTGACAAACCCCCCCCCACACACACACAAACACACACACACACACACACACACACACACACACACACACACACACACGCACACAACTGTAATATTCTTGTTTTCATGTTGTTGTTAGTTTTGTTCATATTGTTACATTATCTTCACATGAGAGAGAGAGAGAGAGAGAGCTGATGGTGAGCATGTACGGAGATGTGAATAACCTGATTTCTCTGTGTGCCATGTAGCCTAAACATCACATCCTGAATATGATCAAGAATAACTGGAATATTCATGTCCATGTAAACACATATGATACCAACAACATGCTAGATCCGTGGGTTCAGCGATAGCAGCGTCCATAGAAACCAGCAGTTTATCTACAGCAGTGGCGGGCCGTGTATTTTACACCTGGGCCTTCAGTACTATCCTACAGCATTAAATCACCTTTGAATAACCTGACCATGACACTAGGACATTACCGTGTGGAATAACGTGATTTAACACAAGGCTCAACACCTAGAGACACCTAATACACTACTGCAGAGACATGGACACACGCTGACTGAAGCATCACTTTCATGCAGTGTGACAGGATGCTGCATCACATGTAGTCAAAATGAATGCAATTACCAAAGAAACCAAAACAAACCCACAACAACCAGTCATATCAGTGGCGTAACGAGCCAACACCGGGCCCTTAAGCAGGATTATCAAGGCGGCCCCCTCTACTACAGCACGTGATGACGGCACAATGTCCACGAGTAGGCTACCATGAATAGGACAGGATAGGATCATAGAGACACAGCATATAAGAGATGAGATGACTGCCAAAATCAGGAGTAGCCTACGCACACCACAACAACAAAAAAACAGTGGTGAATGCACACCATAACACATGAAAAAACACACAAGGGCAGTCCCTCCAGGACTTCGCGGCCTTTTTTGAGATTGTTGCGGCCCAAAATGTCTGATTTCACGGGAGCTTTTGTAAAAAATGTCGATAAAAGTTGCGATGTCTTTTGTTTGTTTGTTTGTTACAATGAAGTTGCGAGAGACAGTGAAAGTTGCAAAAAAAGTTGCGATTTCTTTTGTGTAGTTCTTTAAAAATAAAAAGGAAACTTGTTTTGGGGAGAATAATAATTATTACTATTAATTAATTACTCTGGGCTGAGATTTCCTAGGAACCTTACCAAAAAGGCTCACCATGCTGCAAATGTTGGTATAATATGAAAATGGCTGGTGGATTTAAGACAAAAAATGATAATTTATTGAATGAATCAAATAGGAACATATCTGTCACTGTCAGTGGCTTGTTGATCTTTACATTGTTAGTTAATTTCCTCCTGGCCTGGGAAACACATTCATACGGTTTGATAAAGTACTTATTGGACTTTAACTTATCATTGCACTTACAATAACGAGCGTAACTGTCCTCAATTTAGGTCATCCTGTACGTCTCATCTGTGGTTTTTCCTGCATCCACCGTGTGTGTGTGTGTGTGTGTGTGTGTCTGTGAGTGTGTGTGTGTGTGTGTGTGTGTGCGCGCATCAGTCGCGGGGAGAATGAAGTAGCCCTGCCCACTGCAAAAAGCCGACAGGATTGAAACAGCAGCAACTTTCAGCGACTTTATAGTGAAATATCGTTACAGCGTACATTGATGCTAAAATGTATACAGGTTGGCAGGACGGTCTGAAATGTTTTGGATGGTCTTTCGCTGTACGTCTTGTTGGTAAATGTAAAATGTTCGAGTCACACAGGTGTCTCGTCCACGGTCTCGTTTTCATATCAAAAACAAGGAAATGAATTTGACCAGTTCTCACTCCCGCTTGGTCACTGGCTGTCAGAGTGCACGTGGGACTGCTGGGATTGTCACGAGTAATGAAAATGTGATAGGGGGCCCCGGCTGTCAATCAATATCTTCCCATCACGCGGGCCCCTGATTGGTCCGGGCCCTTAAGCACCGCATACCCTGCTTACCGATAGTTATGCGTCTGGGTCATATTTACTCATACGGTGACCATAAAGAAATCAAAAACACATATAACCCAATCAGTGATCAACAGGCCTCGCCACAAATTCGAGCCAAGCAGTGCGGGCTTAACACACACGTGTCACCATGCACACACAAAGGCACAGCGGCCACTGACACTGCTCAAATCTTTAACACCTTAAGCAAGCAGTAATAGCTAGTAAAATGCTTTCACTAAAAAATTTAAAAATGTAAATGAACTTGCAGTGTAAACAATATTGAAAATACATATTTTCTTTATTTTAGGCCTTGATTTATAAAAATATAATTTTCTGATTCTGACAATCTCTTGGCCAGCAGAGAACGCCTTGCTGGCCCTGACGGTCCACCTCTGACCTACAGATAGAGTGTACAGTGCGTACAGGATTACGGCTGCCGGCGCCACTGCCACACTATCATTTACAGAGACCCAACAATTCCCCCAAGAGCGAGCATTTGGTGCAACAGTGGACCTTTCTCTGTCTGGGAAACATGAACATTTCATCACTCTCACACACACATGTATATATTGTGTTTGCACCGCAGGGAATAGGAAAGAGCATTTTGAGGGACTTTTTGAACTTAGAGCCGGTACTCTCCCAGCACAAGAGGAACTTAGAGAAATAATTGGTCTGGATGTCGGTATACGTCTCTGATCGATCACATGAGCCATGCAGCACCGGCAACTGACATTTTAAACCTCTAGCTAACTAGTTTGCAGAAATAGTAATGCTTCATCCACACACTCTTCTCACAGCGTAGAAAGCACATTGATTTGTGCTAAGCTAGGCTAAACCTGTCCTGGACCTCTCTGTCGAGTTGAAACTGAACCACGGACAGTTCCTTTAACATACAGAGATGTGTCCAAACTACATCAATTATTAACAACAGGAAGTCATCATTTTAGTTCCTGGAGATGTACTCCTTTAAAACTTCCTACACAAATATCTCCTTTTTATATTCATCAGTGTTTGTACCTGAGAGTGTCCAGTCTCCAGTTTGGATCTTCCAGTCCCGCTGACAGTAGCTTCACTCCTGAGTCTCCTGGATGATTGTAGGTCAGGTCCAGCTCTCTCAGATGGGAGGGGTTGAAACTTAGAGCTGAGGCCAGAGAAGAACTGCCTTCCTCTGCGATCAGACAGCCTGACAGACTGCAAACACACAGAACAACACACAGGAACCCTCTGTCAACATGTGGAGCCATGTGTTAGTTTTATGTTTGTTTGTTGTCCAGGTACATTTTGGGTCAGATTTAGAATGCACCTTTAAAATCATCTGTTCTATTTAACTATTTAACAACAAAAGTAAACAATGAAACATCCTCATGGAAAGTAACTCTGAGTCTAGGAATTAATAATTATATAATTATTAACTACTGCCCAAGTTTATCGTATCAAAAGACACAAAGCAGCTGTTTTATCAACTAAAGTTAGTCAGATTTTAAATGGTTATCAGTTGAATAGGTTAATGAATCCTGACCTGAGAGTCTCCAGTGTGCAGTGTGGACTCTTCAGTCCATCAGAGATCAACTTCCCTCCTGAATCCTGCAGATCGTTATTACTCAAGTCCAGCTCTCTCAGACTAGAGGACTGGGAGCTGAGAACTGAGGACAGAGCTTCACAGATTCTCTCTGACAGATTACAGCCACTCAGTCTGGAGAGACAACAGGAAGGACACAAGTTATTTATATTTAACTCCTGTTGAAATAAATCACACTTTCACAGCTTTGTTGGAGGGACGGTAATGAAGAAGACAGATAACGATTGTTTTTAAATGTTAAATCTGGACTTTTGGTGATAGAGAATGTAAAATCCTTTTTCTAAACAACTTGGAAACATGATAACTAATTGTGACTGAATGAGTGATAAGGAAGAGAGATTTCTAAATTGCTAAATTTTAAATCCTGACGTGAAGCGGGGTTTAAATTGAATAAAGCTTAAAGTTTAAAGTAATGTCATAGAAGAAGACAAATAACGATTGGTTTATATGTTGAGTCTGGACTTTCAGTGGTACAGTATATGAAATCCCTTCTCAGCATGTTTAAATATCTGCTGCTCTACTCTAAACAAGTTGGAAAAATGATAATTTATCGTGACTGAATTAAGCAATATTACAGGAGTTTGATTTAATGTCATTATTGGCATGACAGGGTGTGCTGTCATGCTAATTTGAGTATGTTCTAAATGTCTAGCTGACCAATAAGGTTGTCTGGTCGGAGCAACTTCTTGTATAATCAGAAATAAACAAATGTCCATTAATCAAAGTCACATAATATTAAAATATAAATTATTTGTTGATCTCAGCCACAGTTCATATTTCATTCTTCATGAAGTGATTCTAAATCAGAATGAAATACTTTGGAAACATTCACATTTTTTGAATGTTTCCAAAGAATTTTTCAATACTGTTTTTTTTTCAAAGATTATTGTTCTCGTTGTTACTCAGGTCCAGCTCTCTTAGACTAGAGGACTGGGAGCTGAGAACTGAGGACAGAGCTTCACAGCTTCTCTCTGACAGGTTACAGCCACTCAGTCTGGAGAGAAAGCAGGAAGGACACAAGTTATTTATATTTAACTCCTGTTGAAAGATTTCAGAGTATTTAATGATGAATAAATCACACTTACAGAGCTTTGTTGGAGGGACAAATGAAGAAGACAGATAATGATTGTGTTTAAATGTTAAGTCTGGACTTTTGGTGATAGAGAATATAATATCCATTTTTTAAACAAGTTGTAAACATTATAACTAATTGTGACTGAATGAGGAGTAAAAGACATCCAGTATTTAAATTCACATAAGATAAAAAAAAACTGCCATAGCCATAGTTCATACTTTGTGCTTTACAACATATTATAAATAAGAACAAAATGCTTTGGAAACATTAAAAGATTTCCGAATTGCTAAATTTTAAATCCTGACATGAGAAGGGTGGTTTAAATGAGAATAAAGCTTAAAGTTTAGAGAAATGTCATGGAAGAGGACAAATAACAATTGTGTTTATATGTTGAGTCTGGAGTTTTGGTGATACAGAATATGAAATCCTTTCTCAGCATGTTTAAATATCTGCTGCTCTACTCTAAACAAGTTGGAAACATGATAATTAATCGTGACTGAATTAAGCAGTATTACACGAGAGGGTTTGATTTAACGTCATTATTGGCACAACAGGGTGTGCTGTCATGCTATTTTGAGTACGTTCTAAATGTCTAGCAGACCAATCAGGTTGTCTGGTCAGATGAACTTTTTGTATAATCAGAAATAAAGAAATGTCCATTAATCAAAGTCAAAATATTAAAATACAAATTATTTGTTGATCTCAGCCAAAGTTCAGATTTCATTCTTTATGAAGTGATTCTGAATCAGAATAAAATACTTTGGAAACATTCACATTTTTTGAATGTTTCCAAAGTATTTTTCAACACTGTTTTTTTTCAAAGATTATTGTTCTTGATCTGACCTGAGAGTCTCCAGTGTGCAGTGTGGACTCTTCAGTCCAACAGAGATCAGCTTCCCTCCTGAATCCTCCAGGTCGTTGTTACTCAGGTCCAGCTCTCTCAGACTAGAGGACTGGGAGCTGAGAACTGAGGACAGAGCTTCACAGCTTCTCTCTGACAGGTTACAGCCACTCAGTCTGGAGAGACAACAGGAAGGACACAAGTTATTTATATTTAACTCCTGTTGAAAGATATCAGAGTATTTAATGATGAATAAATCACACTTACAGAGCTTTGTTGGAGGCTTTGACCACTGGCAGCAGCCTCAGAAGAGCCTCCTCTGAAGCGGAGTATTTCTTCAGGTCAAACACGTCCAGATCTTTTTCTGAGGACAGTAAGATGAAGACCAGAGCTGACCACTGAGCAGGAGACAGTTCATCTGTGGAGAGACTTCCTGAACTCAGGTATTGTTGGATCTCCTCCACTAGAGAACGATCATCCAGTTCATTCAGACAGTGGAACAGATTGATGCTTCTCTCTGCAGACAGATTCTCACTGATCTTTGTCTTGATGTACTTGACTGTTTTCTGATTGGTCTCTGAGCTACTTCCTGTCTGTGTCATCAGGCCTCGTAGGAGATTCTGATTGGTCTGCAGAGAAAGACCCAGGAGGAAGCGAAGGAACAAGTCCAGGTGTCCATTTGGACTCTGTAAGGCCTTGTCCACAGCACTCTGGTAGAAACGTGTTGATTTGTCTCTGAACACTTCAGACCACCACGATGTTGTTTGTTCTTCTGACAGCAGGTTGACTCCAGAGTTGATGAATGTCAGATGGACATGAAGAGCAGCCAGAAACTCCTGAAGACTCAGATGGACGAAGCAGAACACCTTGTCCTGGTACAGTCCTCTCTCCTCTTTAAAGATCTGTGTGAACACTCCTGAGTACACTGAGGCTGATCTGATATCGATACCACACTTTGTCAGGTCTGATTCATAGAAGATCAGGTTGCCTTTCTGCAGCTGCTCAAAAGCCAGTTTTCCCAGAGACTCAATCATCTTCTTTGTCTCTTCATTCCAGTTTGAATCGGTCCCAGCTCCTCCACCATATTTTATGTTCTTCAGTTTGGACTGAACCACCAGAAAGTGGATGTACATCTCAGTAAGGGTCTGGGCAGCTCTCCTCCCTCTCTGGTCTTCAACATGTCCTCCAGAACTGTAGCAGTGATCCAGCAGAAGACTGGGATGTGGCACATGATGTGAAGGCTTCGTGATGTCTTGATGTGGTAGATGATTCTGCTTTCCTGCTTCTTGTCATTGGATCGCTTCCTGAAGTACTCCTCCTTCTGTTGGTAAGTGAACCCTCTGACCTCTGTCACCATGTCAACACACTCAGCAGGGATCTGATTGGCTGCTGCAGGCCGTGTGGTTATCCAGAGGCAAGCAGAGGGAAGCAGATTCCCTCTGATGAGGTTTGTCAGCAGCACATCCACTGAGGTGGACTCTGTAACATCAGTCAGGATCTCAGTGTTGAGGAAGTCCAGAGGAAGTCGACACTCATCCAGACCGTCAAAGATAAAGACAACCTGGAACTCTTCAAACCTGCAGATTCCTGCTTCTTTGGTTTCACTGAAGAAGTGATCAACAAGTTCCACCAAGCTGTACTTTCTCTCTTTAAGCACATTCAGCTCTCTGAAAGTGAAAGGAAATATGAACTGGATGTCCTGGTTAACTTTGCCTTCAGCCCAGTCCAGAGTGAACTTCTGTGTTAAGACTGTTTTCCCGATGCCAGCCACTCCCTTAGTCATCACTGTTCTGATTGGTTCATCTCTTCCAGGTGGGGCTTTAAAGATGTCTTCTCTTCTGATTGTTGTTTCTGGTCTGTCTGGTTTCCTGGAAGCTGTTTCAATCTGTCTGACCTCATGTTCATCATTGACCTCTGCAGTCCCTCCCTCCATGATGTAGATCTCGGTGAACATCTGATTCAGAAGGGTTGGGTTTCCTGCTTTAGCAATCCCCTCAAACACACTCTGGAACTTCTTGTTTAGGTTAGTCTTGAGTTTACATTTACAAACTCCAGCAGAACTTCCTGAATGAATACATAATAAAAAATCTCATTAAGTAATTTTGTAAAGAAAACAGAAACATATTTTGGTCCATCTCTGGAGACATTAGTAAACGTCCCATTAGTCCAGTAAGTTAAATCTTTAGAGAAATCCTCTTACTGCTCTGCAGACGGTCAGCCAGCTCCTCCTGCTTCATTCTCTTCAGGAAGTGCAGTGTGATCTTCAGAAATGCCTCTCTGCTGCTCCTCTGCTCTTCATGCTCATCCTCATCCTCCCTCTGACTCTCTGAGCATTCTGGGTAATCTGGATTCAGAACCTTCTGGATCTTCTTCAGCTCATTCTTCACAAAGTACAGATGTTCTCCTCCAGCAGCTGGAACAGAAGATTATATGAATGACACAATCAAACAAAATCATGGAAGCAAACATCAGATACTTGTTGGACAGACTAACAATCCACTGGTCTGAAAGGTGCTGCATGGAGATGATTGTGAACATAATAGATGTAAAAGTAGTTGTTGTACATGTACAGACCATAAATATGGAGTCCAGGTGTGTTTGATGCTGCTGGGCAGACTGACCACTGGGAACCTCTGAGCTCTCCTGGTCCACTCTGTGGAGGAATCAGGAAGAATTAGCTCACATCATGTCTGTCCACACAGAGACAAACACAAGGTAAAGATCCTGTGACTTAAAGTGTTCATTACAACATTGAATCAGATGGTTTCCCCTGACATGAAAGTGTTGGAGGTGCTGCTGATCCCACTGTGAATCAACAGAAAGAACTAAGAATTAACCCTCATGCCCTCTTCAGGCATTTTTGTACGTAAGTCATTTTGTGATAATTTTTGCTGTGTTACTGCTTATGGCATGAAATTTTGTCAGAACCTTTCTTTTTGGTCAAAATTTTTAAATCCAGTGTTTTTCACTCTTACATGTTTTTTATACTTGATTGATTCATTTTGTACCCTCTGGACACCTTCGTGGAAAAAATGTACACGCACACAAAAACTGCTATTAAATCATCATATCAATATTGTTTTCTGCTTAAACAACTTCTACCTTGCTCAAAACTACCAAACATTCAATCATTTTCAGGATTTTAACCCTTTAAATGCAAGTTTATTTATTTGAAGTATTTCATTATATATTAAAAAAAAACACAAAAAATGATTTTTTGTTCCCATATAATTAATAATATGGAGATGGGGCATTGGTGGAGATTAGAGTCTTGGATATGTCAAAGATTAGCAAAAAAATGTATTTGATGCATTAGTATTTTTTACATAGCATTTCATTTTGACCCAAAAGTGGTGATATTTGATATTTTTACTGTATTCCACCAGAATCAACCATTTTCCCTTTGTAGGCATGAAATTATTGTATTTATGCCAGTTATATTATGGAGCTGTGTGTGTTTGTGTGTGTGTGTATGTGTATGTGTATGTGTGTATGTGTGTGTGTGTGTGTGTGTGTGTGTGTGTGTGTCAGTGTGTGAGAAAGAGTTTGTGGTAATATAAGCAAGCACTGATCATTTTAGGGGTGAAAAAAGGGCATCTTTGAAGGATGCATTTCATGTGTCTTTGAAGAGGTGCTTGAATAAAAACATGAAATGCATCCTTCAAAAGATGCCATTTTTTCACCCCTAAAATGATCAGTGCTTGCTTACATTTACACAAACTCTCTCTCTCACACACACACACACACACACACACACACACACACAGCTCCATAATATAACTGGCAAAAATACAATAATTTCATGCCTACAAGGGAAAATGGTTGATTCTGGTGGATACAGTAAAAATGTCAAGGGGGGGGTGGGTCTGGTCATGAACCCACTCACTGAGAACTGGCCCTGAAAGTGTCCAAACTCAAATGGCAGAAGTCTTCTCATGGTAAATATTATCCCTGACCCAGTGACACAAACACTTACCAGAGTCGCTGGTTCTCCAGGGGGGATGTGCAGATGAAGTGACCCTGGAAAGGGCACTCTGCATCTCTCATACATCCGAACCATCCCCCTGGTATCCCAGTTGGAAAGAACATTTGGGAAGATTTTGCCATTCATGATTTTTATCCTACCCTATGGCTATGGGAGATTTAAAATGCTTTTTAAAGGGGCTAAAACACCAGATGATATTGGACCAAACCAGGTCCAATATTACATTGAGATCTACAGTTGAAGACTGGTCTTACTCGACAGCTTTCAGATGTGAGAATATAAATATATGTGAAGAAAAAGACGCTGAAATAATTTCAAAACTTCTCTGGATACATAACAGTTGAAATGTGAATCAGCATATTATAATATTATTAACAGCTATCCTCTTTTCAGCAGAGGGTTGTTGACCTTTAAAATCCATGAAGTATTGATATGACCGGTCACTCTTGAGGACACACAGCTGGGTTCAGGTTCAGCAGAGTCTGGTCTTTGATGGATCCTGTTACACAGAGAGTAGACCAACAGGATGGAAATTCACTTTTTATTATTCAGAAACAAAACTGCTGGAGATACAAACAGCAACTAAAACAAGATTAACACAAAGATGTTCAATAAACTTCACAAAAAACTGGGTTAAAAAGTTAAAACACCAGAGAATATATTGGACCAAACCAGATCCAATATTTACCAAAGTCAAGAGTTGAGACTGGGTTTAACTGGACAACTTTCAGATGTGAGAATATAATATATGTGGAGAAGAAGATGCTGAAAATAAACTCCAAAACTTCTCTGGGTACATACAGTTGAAACATGATCAGTAATATTTTAATATTACCAGCTTACCTCTTTCAGGAGAGGGTTGCTCTCCTAAAGTTAATAGAGCGTCCCTGTGACCGGTCGCATCTTAAAGGACACACAGCTGGGTTCAGGTTCAGGATCAGGTTCAGGTCCAGGTTCAGGAGACTCTGGTCTCTGCTGGTCCTGATAGAAAAAACACATTTATTCAGGGTCACATGTTCAGTTAAAGTCTCCGTGCATAAAATATAATATTAATATGAATATGTATGTAGGCCTATTATTAACCAATTAATGCCAATATGCTTTACTTCTGTCTAAAACTCAATAAAAATATCTTTTGAAATCAGAATTAAAAAAATCTAAAACATAATATTCAAATGTGTCTAAACGAAAGATATTTGAGTGAGCACAGGAAATTATTTTACAAAATATTCTCATTTCAGTCATCAACTACAATACTTTCTTTCCTCAAATTACAAAAAAACAAAAACAACCCAGACGGGACGTAGTTCCATCCAATGAGACTCGTCCAGTTTGCTGGATGTTCACAACTCCCTCAATCTTCTTCTTAACATTCAATTTCCTTTCCATTGCAATTCGCTCCTTCTGCCATTCAAGTCTCTCCATCAATCCTCTCTCCTCCATTTCAAGTAGCCTCTCCTCCATTTCTATTCTCCTCTCCCTTACAGTCTTTTCTTAAAGTAGCGGTGGCCATGGACCGGTTACTCTTCATGGACAACAGCTGGGTTCGTTCAGGTTAGGTCAGGATCAGCAGGGTCTGTCTCTGATGGGTCCTGTTAGGAAGAGAGGAAGTGACGTGGCAGCCAGCTTGCGCCTGCCGGGACCGCTAGCTCGTCGCTCGGACAGTCACGCCTGAGACCCCGCTGTAAGCCGGAGGTCTTTTAGACCGGTCCCGTAAATAAGGCTTTTATTCACCGTTGACTGAACGTTTGTTTAAATATCACAACACATGTCCATCATAAGATTAACCGGAACCTGTGGTTAACTGCCTTTTCAGAGTTAAACTCCACAAGCACACACACACACACACACACACACACACACACACACACACACCACACACACACACACACACACAGCTAGAAATAAAAACCACAACAATATAACCACTTTATATTAAAACAATCTCCGGACAAGAAAACCTCACAATGTTACAACTATTGCAATAATATTGAAAAATAAAACTTATTGAGCTTTAATTTTATTGTTTATGGTTTAGCTCAAACACTCCTTACTTATTCAAAAGAGTGGAACGTGATCCCTACTATTATTAGTGTATAAGTTTAAGTCAGTTTAAATTAAAAAATAAGTAGGCATATGCACTGGTGTGTCCTATGTGTTCATGATCGTGATCATTTCTATATTATTGTAGTGCACTGTATATGCCCAGGGAGATGGACATTAGCAATTCAAATTACAAAGGTTGGTGTCTCCCCTTTAGTCTACATAACATGTCATAGCATGTTACCACTTTATGTACAACTGTTAATTTATCATACAGACTGAAACTCAACTTCTAATAAATCAGAAAACAAATACACCAAAAAAATACTAAATCTATATATACGTAAATGTATAGCCTATGGCATAATTTAAACAAGTCTCCCGAAAAGAAACGTGTATATCTCTCTCCCCCTTGTGTGTGTGTGTGCGTGCGTGCGTGTGTGTGTGTGTGTGTGTGTGTGTGCTTGTGGAGTTTAACTCTGAAAAGACAGTTAACCACAGGTTCCCATTAATCTTATGATGGACATGTGTTGTGATATTTAAACAAACGATCAGTCAACGGCGAAATAAAAGCCTCTTATTTACGGGACCGGTCTAAAAGACCTCCGGCTTCCAGCGGGGTCTCTGAGCGTGACTATCCGAGCGACGAGCTAGTGGCCGGGGCAGGCGCAAGCTGGCGGCCGCCTCACTTCACGGAGCTCCGAAAACTCCGAAAACCTTGGAGCAAATTGTCAATTCGGCAAAGATTTGCGCAAGACTGCCTATATTCGAAATCTAAACCGTTCATTTCTCGCCTAAAATGTGGTCAGAAGTTAATTTGGTGATGAATAAGATGGCGAAAATTGTTAAAATTGTCCCGTTTTTGGGCTGTCTATGTACCGGAAACCCGACCATCATTGAATGCCGAAATGAATGTTGGGATACGGGTGCAGCGAAGTTCATACAAGTTACCAAGCTGTCGGTACACGATCCGTTCTGCCTACACGATCCGTTCTGCACATGCGCATAATGTTCGCGCATGCGCGGTTGTACGAGGATTTACGACACTTCACGATCTGTTCAACGCTTCCGGTCGACAGTCAAGCTAACGTTAGTTTAGCTAACAGCTAATTCGGCTAACTGCTAGCTGAGACAGCATGTAATAACTTTAAAAGACCCTCAAAATAAAACGTGAAAATAAACGTTGACATATATAACAAACACCTAACATATATAACAGCTGTTACATCAGTTCTACTTTACTTGTGCTCATTTAAAATACAATCACTCAATACTTGTCTTTATTGTTATTACTGTGAAGTCTTAATTTAGCTGTAGCCTGCTTTTCCCATTACCTTTGAGTTAACGTTATTTTAGACTGAATGTAGCTGTCAGCTAGCGGTTAGCCGAATTAGCTGTTAGCTAAACTAACGTTAGCTTCCCGGTGGAGGCTAGCCATAGGCTAGCGTGGAACAGATCGTGCAGGTCGTATGGATACGTAAAAAAGTATTATCTTGCGCATGTGCAGAACGGATCGTGCAGGCAGAACGGCTCGTGTACCGACACAACCAATGCATCCTCGGTAAAATGGGTGTGTCAAGAACATTTCCGGGAATCTTAACTGTTCTTGGTGAAATGCGAACTTGTGTATTGGGACAGTACTTGGGCAACACGAGATGACGTTTCACAGGGACACAAGAACACAAGTCAATAGAAGAACACAGATTGAGAAACGCCCATGGTGAATCTCTGAGTTGGACTATTGATTTTTCCCACGCCCACGACAGCATTGGCTGTAAGTTTGGTACTTCTTTCTGTCATTATTTAACCTGCCTTCTTTATATAGCTGTAGAGTCAGTGAACCTTGTTGATTCATTTGTCATTGAATTCATGTTATCTGTCGCATTTGTATGCTAGCAATGCTATTCTGATGTTAATGCTAGCGCAATATGTGTGAATTTACGCTGTATGCTAGTAACACTATTCTGATGTTAATGTAGCCCGTAATGTGTGAATGGGCAGTTAGCACATTGTTCACGTGTTGTATATGAATAGTTGAAGATAGCTTAGTAGGCTATAGCAACTTGCTGTACAAGAGACTAGCTGCGGCGTTTACAGCTGACTGTCCCTCACGGCGGCGCTAGCTTAAACATCAACAGTTAACAGTTAACACTTTTCCAAAACTAGTGAAAGCTAAAACACAGCTAACCTGCCTGAACTTCACTTCAAACTACGGATAACAAGTTACCAAACTGAGAGTTACACACGACTGTTAGCTGTAAAAATGATACTTGTGTCAAAACTTTAAAAGTCCATCAGTCTCCAAACATCAGTCAGCTGGACATTAAAGTTAGTTTTTCTCTCCTCTGCTGACTGCATGTTTCTCCCTCCAACGTGCTCTACATGTCCTCTCTGACTTCCTCCTTTCTTTTCTACTCCCCAACAAAGTCATCTGATTGGCTAGAAGTGGAGCTATACAGGAAATAATTCACTTAGATTACTCCACTGAAAAAACATTACACTTCACTTCAAAACAAAGGATTATGGGAAATGTAGTTTTCATTGTATTTACCCAGTTATGAACTGAAACACCATTTATTCATGTAGTTAACTGTATAAAATAAACACTTTATTTATATTGATTTAACAGTATTTGTGATTTTTAGATTTTCTTGCCTGAAGTATGAAGATAAATTTCTCTTATGAGATAAGTTTCTGTTTTTGTGGCTGGAAAGATGTTAGGATTTAATGAATTAATTTAAAATCCACAAACAGAACAAACTGAACACGTTGATCCAACAGAACTAATAAATACATAAATACATGAATCAACAGTCGAGACAACAGAAAGCTAAATTTGTTTCTTTATTTTTTATTCACACATGTTGAAATATATGTTGAAATATAAGATGGTGCCGCAGAATGGCGACACGGTGTGTTGGAGCGCTCTGTTGGAGCGCTCTGTTTTGTTTTGTTTTGTGTTTTAACTTTGTTTCTTGCGATGGTACCCGCATCTCATTCACCAGTGAAGAGCTCGTGAACTTCAGGGCAACAACACCATTAGACTTATTTCCCACTTTTCTTCTCCCTTCACTGGAAATTTTGGACATTCTGGTCAAAGGTGCGCTCACCTTTGCTCACGCAGCGAAACGCCGGAGGAGAGGGAAACGGGCCGGTGCGCTGGTGCGTCTCCGCCAGCGAGGATCACGCACACCGTTACCTGGAATATTCCTCTCTAACGTGCGCTCTCTGCCCAACAAAGTGGAGGAATTACAACTGCTGTTGAGGGCAAACAGGGAATTTTCTTCATCTGCTGTTTTGTGCTTCACGGAGACGTGGCTCTGTGAAATAATACCGGACTCTGCGCTGCAGCTGGCAGGCTTCCAGCTTTTTAGAGCGGACAGAAACACGGCTCTCTCTGGCAAAACTAAAGGTGGAGGAATCTGTTTCCACATCAACAGCGGTTGGTGCAACGACGTGACAGTGATCCAGCAGTATTGTTCTCCTGACCTGGAGTATTTCACCATAAACTGTAAGCCTTTTTATTCACCCTGTGAGTTCCATTCATTCATTCTGGTCGGTGTTTACATCTCACCGCAGGCCAACGTGCAGGACGCGCAGCTCATGCTTGCCGACCAGATACTGTGTGTGGAGCGGACCAACCCGGACTCCCTAGTTATTGTCCTTGGTGACTTTAATAAAGGGAACCTCACTCATGAACTCCCTAAATATAGACAACATATTAAATGCCCGACCAGAGAGGAGAACATTCTGGATCACTGTTACACCACAGTCAGGGATGCTTATCACGCCGTCCCCCGTGCCGCACTGGGGCACTCTGACCACGTCATGGTCCACCTGATCCCCGCCTACAGGCAGAAACTAAAGCTCTGCAAACCTGTAGCGAGGACATCAAGGAAGTGGACCAGTGTAGCTGTGGAGGATCTCCAGTCGTGTTTGGATTGTACTGACTGGGATGTGTTCAGGACTGCTACCAACAGTCTGGATGAGTACACAGAGGCTGTGACGTCATACATCAGCTTCTGTGAGGACTGCTGTGTTCCATCAAGCACCAGGGTGAGTTACAACAATGACAAACCCTGGTTCACAGCCAAACTCAGAAGGTTAAGGCTTGCTAAGGAAGAGGCGTTCAGGAGTGGGGACAAAGACAGATTTAAAGAGTCAAAGTACAAATTCAGCAAGGCAGTGAAGGAGGCTAAACATCTGTACTCTGAGAAGCTCCAACGCCAGTTCTCAGCTAATGACTCTGCGACTGTCTGGAAAGGACTTAGGCAGATCACCAACTTCAAGCCTAAAACCCCCCACTCCTTCAATGACCGACACCTAGCCAACGACCTGAACGAGTTCAACTGCCGTTTTGAAAGACAAAAGGACAGTCCTGACACCATCCCCCACGACACCTCCCTACAGCTACAGCCACTGTGCATCACCTCCACCTTGCCCACCTCAGCAGGGTCCTGGGCCCCCCCACCAATGCCCTCCTTAAAGGTCCCATCCACCTCCACCACCCCTCCCACCTCAGTGACGACTCTCTCCATTCACGAGAGGGACGTCAATAGACTCTTTAGGAGACAGAATCCCAGGAAAGCTGCTGGACCGGATGCTGTCTCCCCATCCAGCTTGAAGCACTGCGCTGACCAGCTGTCTCCAGTGTTCACAGACATTTTTAACACCTCACTGGAGACATGTCACGTGCCAGCCTGCTTCAAGACCTCAACCATAATCCCTGTCCCCAAGAAGCCAAGGACCACAGGACTTAATGACTTCAGACCCGTCGCCCTGACCTCTGTGGTTATGAAGTCCTTTGAGCGCCTTGTGCTTTCACACCTCAAAGACCTCACCGACCCCCTCCTGGACCCCCTGCAGTTTGCCTACAGAGCCAATAGGTCTGTAGACGATGCAGTCAACCTGGCCCTCCACTACATCCTCCGGCACCTGGACTCCGCAGGAACCTACGCCAGGATCCTGTTTGTGGACTTCAGCTCTGCCTTCAACACCATCATCCCGGCTCTGCTTCAGGAGAAACTCTCCCAGCTTGGTGTGCCTGACTCCACCTGCAGGTGGATCACTGACTTCCTGTCTGACAGGAAGCAGCATGTGAAGCTGGGGAAACACGTCTCCGACTCACAGACCATCAGCACCGGATCCCCTCAGGGCTGCGTTCTTTCTCCTCTGCTCTTCTCCCTGTACACCAACAGCTGCACCTCCAGTCACCAGTCCGTCAAGCTTATGAAGTTTGCGGACGACACCTCCCTCATCGGACTCATCTCTGATGGAGACGAGTCCGCCTACAGGTGGGAGGCTGACCACCTGGTGACCTGGTGCAAGCAAAACAATCTGGAGCTCAACGCTCTAAAGACAGTGGAGATGGTTGTGGACTTCAGAAAGAACCCAGCCCCACCTGCCCCCATCACCCTCTGTGGTTCCACAATTGACACTGTGGAGTCCTTCCGCTTCCTGGGAACTATCATCTCCCAGGACCTCAAGTGGGAGCTGAACATCAGCTCCCTCGTCAAGAAAGCACAACAGAGGATGTACTTCCTGCGGCAACTGAAAAAATTCAACCTGCCAAAGACAATGATGGTGCACTTCTACACAGCCATCATTGAGTCCATCCTCACATCCTCCATCACCATCTGGTACGCTGCTGCCACTGCCAAGGACAAGGGCAGGCTGCAGCGTGTCATTCGGTCAGCTGAGAAGGTGATTGGCTGCAATCTGCCGCCGCTCCAGGACCTATACAACACCAGGACTCTGAAGCGTGCTGGAAAGATTGTGGCTGACCCCTCCCACCCCGGACACAAGCTCTTTGAGCCACTCCCCTCTGGCAGGAGGATGAGGTCCATCAGGACCAAAACCTCACGCCACATAAACAGTTTTTTCCCCTCCGCCACTAGCCTTATCAACAAGGCCCGGAATCCATCCTGACTCTCTCCACACCCCACCTCTGGCTCCTCATGCCACTGTACCTACTCTGCTGTAGCGTCCCTTTTCACCACTGCTTAACTTACTTTACTATTTATTTAAATTTATTTTATCGTTATTAATACTTACTGTGTGTATATGTTTATACTTATATTGTTTATATCTTTTTATCCTTCTTATATTTGTATGTGTGACATGCTCCAATAACACCATGACAAATTCCTCGTATGTGCAACGTGCAAAGCTCTTTCTGATTCTGATTCTGATTCTAAGTTGTTGTGTTCAAGTAGCCTTCAGTTTTCTTCTCTGGAAGTTTTTAATAAATAAGTGTTGAAAAAACTCGTATCAGATATACGACCCAGACACAAACATACCATAAATAGTCATTTTTCATACATAAACTGGTATTTCTATGAAGTGAACATCAGCTAATAGCAGTTTTAGAAAGCAGATGGTTCAGAGCTGCTTTGTGCTGCAGTAGAAGAAGATGTGACAGTTTTATTAGTGAGACGTTATTCAGTTGATGTTTCTAGATTTGGATCATCAGCTGTCATCATCGGGTCAACACAAGGACAAGAAGCTGAACATTGTTGACATGTTGACTCTCATGTTCACTAACTGTTCATGTTGTTAGAACTGGATTGTTAAACATCACTCACAGCTGAATATGAAATGAACGTTTGAATGATTTTCTTTCAGTTATTGTCAGTGAAGTTGTTAATAAATCATCAGATGATAACCTGCAGCTGTATTGTGTCTTGTTCTCTCCATCAGATGTCTGTGAACTGGAACTGGACACAAACACAGTACAGCGAAACCTCAGACTATCTGACAACAACAGGAAGGTGACACATGTGAAGGAGGAACAGTCATGTCCTGATCATCCAGACAGATTTAACTTCTGGGCTCAGCTGCTGTGTAGAAATGTTCTGACTGGTCGCTGTTACTGGGAGGTCGAGAGGAGAGGAAAGGTTAATATATCAGTGAGTTACAGAGGAATCAGAAGGAAAGGAGACAGTGAAGACTGTGTGTTTGGAATGAATGATCATTCCTGGAGTCTGATCTGCTCTGATGAACATGGTTACTCTATCGGGCACAATAAGAGAAGAACACACATCTCCTCCTCTGTCTCTAACAGAGTAGCAGTGTATGTGGACGTTCCTGCTGGCTCTGTGTCCTTCTACAGAGTCTCCTCTGACTCACTGATCCTCCTCCACACCTTCAACACCACATTCACTCAACCTCTTTATCCTGGGTTTGGGCTCTGCTCACATGGTTCCTCAGTGTCTCTGTGTCCTCTGCAGGACTGAGAGTCTCTCCTGTGGACAGAAACACTGACTGAAGATCAGCTGCTGAAATCAAAGTTCAGTCTGTTCACCATCACACACACTCTGCACTGTGAAGCAGATCTGAGACTCAAACACAAAAACATTCATCTGATTTCATCTCTGGGATTATCAACATTTGAACTGTTGGACTAAAAACACTTCATGATATGGAACATCTAAAAAATAATCAACTGTTATTGGTTACTATTATGTCCTTTATATTTTGAATCATATTGTAATATATTTAAAATTTGGAAAACAAATGTTTCTATAAACAATCATCATATAGTCTAATGTTTCTAAATGATTTTAATAAAATATATACGTTTCATCTTGAGGGAGATCATTTGTTCATTTGATCATATCATGATTTCATTCATCAGTTGACTCTCTTTACTCAGATTGATACAACCCCCCCACTAATAATCAAATCAAAAACTATGTAACTTAGTGCAGCCTACTCCAAAAACCTATTATATTTCATTTACATACATAAAGACATTTGCACCATAAATTAATGCAGAAAAGACACAAATTGTTGCAGAAAAATAAGCCAGAATGCAGAAAATGTTTGATCTTCAAAATTCTCAACTCTTGTTCTCATGTTCTCTTCAGAAACAACCGTTCAAACACAAGCTAGGAGCTACGATCACTTTTTGGCAAGTGGAAACGTGCATTTTATGGATGTATTGCTTCTTAAAGAATGTATGTAAACTGGTTAAGTTCTTGTGGACTATAATCTGTCAGATATAATTGAAATCCATTATTTTTGAGTCAGAAACAACCTTTCAGTGTAAAGATAGGGGCTGTGATCACTTTTTGGCAGAACAGCAGAAGCGTGTGTCCCTCCCTCCCGCTCCAGGTGACTGATGGACGGACAGGTGCTGCTGTCGGTTCACTTTCCTTCTTCAGTTGTCGGATGGAAAGTTGGAGATGTTTCCAATCAGCAGAAATCAGCTGGGACAGCCAACCAACACACACACTGGGAGTACAACCACTTTAATTAATGTTGACTTTGTGAATATTATATCTGAACTTTTAGCTTCAGTCTTCATCACAGACTCCAGCAGTTTTGGACAGTACTGAAGCCAAGTGAATGTAAAATCAATCTGAGCATCACAACTAACTGTTTTAGACATAGATATGGTAATAATAATGCTCCAAAATGCTCTCAGATTGCATTTTTCTTTTTTAAATCGTCACATTTTCTTAAGAGGAGGACCCCTAAACCTCCTGCCAAATATGGTCACCCAAGTCTTTTCACCAACCTGGGGAAAAGTGCCCAGTGTTGTTAAACAGGAGGAATGTGAGGTACAACAACAGCCTGTCAACTGCTACTGTTGATTCTGCATCAAGCTGCACAGTTTGGACATGTGCAGCTAACTGACTGCAGCTGGAACATCTGGTGGAGCATCACAGCTGTCTAAGAACAAGGACAGATGTTAATGACTGCTACACTTGATGATATCAATAATTCATAATCAATTAGCCTTGTGTGATGACAAAAACCAAAGTTTCTAAATGTCTGACTTGTTTTCATTCCTGCAGAATGACTCCTCAACAATAACCCCCATCCCAATACTGACCTTACTTCCTTCACCTTTTAATGGTTCTGCTATTACCTTCTGCTTTGGTAGCACTAGGGTTACAACCTTTCTGCCTAATGTCTGTCTCATATTTTTGCTTTTCCCGTCTTTTATTCCTGTTGGCCAGTCAGACTCTTAAAGTTTGGATTTTAGTTCTCTTACAAGCCAGTAACTGACACTCTGCAGATATGATAGTTTTGTCATTGTGGAACAAACAATCCTTCATGTACATAGACTCTTTGTCCCAAAAACTCTAAGGATTAATATTATTATAACATCTAATTTCATTTTACTTTGTAGTTTGAATTGAGGATTTAAAAGTATAAAATGTATGCGCAGGGTGCGATTTAAAAAAAAAAAACGGATGCGGGGAGTGTTTTTTTAATCATGCACAACAAAAGAAAACGTGCCATAATGAAACCCCCCCCCCCCTTCCAGTACCATGGATATGGAGCTCCCAGTCACCTATTGGCCTCTAAACACATCTTCAAACTGCTGCTGATTCAACAGAGCTTTGTAGCAGCTAAACAACTGCTGCTGGCAGCCGGCGTCCCGGAGCTCTGTAGCAGCTCACAGTTTATCTCCCCTCGCTCTAAAGACTGTTGATGTTACAGCTCTTTACTTACGCTTTGGCTACAGTGAACGTGTAATTTATGCGGACCGTTAGCGGAGCGTATGTGCCGTGGAATGAAACTTTTAACCGCCTCCACCTGCAGCGCCACACGTCGTAGGATTGTGGTCACAGGTGAGACGGAGAGCTTTTTGCTTTTGGATTGTGGTTGTTTCTTCAGTTTTTTTTGTTTCATCGGAGCATATGCACCACTACGCTGCTCTCTGCCCGCTGTCTCCAGTTTGATGATTATGGTGGAAGCGTAGTGTTGGAACATCAGCTCCGCTTACGTTACCCATGCAATGTAGCCGGCCGGAAGAGTTAAAATACTTCTATTTTAGGTATATAATATATGGTCTATTGGTTAATCATCATTAATCACTTTGAGGGGGGGGTATATTTTGTCCCCACCGGGCATAAAAATAATTCAGCAGAGGCAGGGACATGTAGACCAGAAAGGGGGCAATCCCACGCATCCCCCTTTTATTTCCTTCCAGCTAGAATATAAAGTGCAGCTTCCAGCATGAAGCGTATCCCACAATCCACTGCAACATGAGGTCACACAGGTCAGACGCTGCCTGTGCTCTAGAGACCCGTTGACAAATGTGAGTAGAAATTTAAATTTATTTTTAACACCGAAGAAAGATGCTTTTATTGTTTTAATTTGGAGATTTTCTTCTCACCCAAGAGTGAGGGAGAGGTACATGTAAAGGGAAATGTTGGATAAAAACAAGCAATGTAAAAAAAAAAGTATTATGGTAGTAAATATTAACAGCTAAATGTACTTAAAGTATCAAAGTAATATGTGACACGGAGGCCACTTGGGGAGATACCTGCTGCTGTACCAGTTCCTGATCTTTAGCTCATTAGATGGTCAGTTAGCTCCATCTAGTGGACAGATAGTAGAACTCCATCATCTGATGGGGGACTTCTCCAAGACTGTACGGCTGCAGCCTGGAGCGTCCCATCTCATGCCGTCCCGCCTGATGCCGTCACCGAGCTTCTACTTTTCAGAATAAAAGCTGGCGTGTTGTTACTTTAACAGTTTAAACGTTTTTCAATTGATTGCAACAAATAGGCGTCGATTTCGGTGTGCAGCCATACCCGCCTCGACTTCTCTGACTCTGACTGGGTTTGTGAACAGGTTGGACCGGTTCTGACGTCTCTCTGACTCTGAAGTTATGATCTGTGACGGTGTCTTCAGATCAAATAAAATAAGATAAGATAATACTTTATTGTCTGCTACACAAGGGTTACAGAAATATTTCTTTGACAAGGCTCCAGTCATTTTGGCAGTGTGATTCACTATATGTGAGAGTCTTGTTTTGTGTTTGATGGTGAGTTTGTTGTACCAGGAAGAGATATTGAAAGAGAGAACTGATTCAATGAGAGAGTGGTAAACCAATTTTAATACGTCCTTGCCTATCTGAAGAGTTCTGAGTTTTCTGAGCAGGTGGAGACGTTGTTGTGCTTTTTTGTATGTTGTGTCTGTGCGTTGTGAGAAGGACAGGAAAGTGTCTATTTCTGTGCGCAGGTACCTGAATACCTGCATTTGTTCCACTGGCTGACCCTGGATGCTAAGTGGCTGGAACAGAGGTGAGGCCTTGTCTCTGCCCCCACAGCATAGCTCCTTCGTTTTGGTAATGTTGAGCTCCAAGGAGAGATAAACAAAAGTGTGGGACAGATTGTTTATAGCCTGCTGGTAGCGAGTTAGGGCGTCAATGTAATACATGTTTACAACCAAAGCAATGTCATCAGCATAATTAAAAAGTGTCATGCCTTCACTGTTACACAATATGTTATGAGTGTACACAGAGAAGAGGATTGTGGATAAAACACAACCTTGGGGAAGTCCTGTATTTAAAATAACCTTGGTTGATGCACATCGACACCAGGACTGAGGAGGGACAATGAGCAGCTTGTTCTCTCCCAGTGTTTCCTCGACACATGAAGGAGGAAAGTGTCTGTAAAGTGACCTGAAGAGACTTCAGCAGGTGAGAATCTGACCAGAGGAATCTGGAAATGTTTGATGAACACAATCACTTTGATTCAATCTGTTTGACTGTACAGAAAAAATGTTTCTTTCTGGGTTGTTCTTCAGATTTTTATAGATAGACTATGATTCTAATGAGTGTCCATCTGAGTTAAAGGAGAGAGGTTGAAGAATGATTAGCATGTAATGTATTACTCAGGGTTCATACGGTTGCTTGGAATCCTTGAAAATGCTTGAATTTTGATGTTGTGTTTTAAAGGTTTGAAAAATGCTTACATTTTGGATAAAATGCTTGAAATTGTAACTGTATTTCTTTCATGACAAATACCTATCTGACTGAATAGTTCATTTATTAAATGGTGAAATGAAATGTTGGAGAGCCTAAAATGAATCCTGCTCACTTGTGCATGTGTGCCGTGAGATTGTCGTTTCAATGAACATTGGCTGGAAGATGAAAAATACAAATAATGGATTAAACGGGGACAAACCCCACAAGTTGCCTCTTGTAAAGTCTGTAAAAAAGACATGCAGAGTCTGCGCTCTCGAGTCACATGAAGGGTACGTCATAGACTTTTCAAGTAAGCCAAGTTAAGTAGCCTACTGTACACGATAGCGCCTATTTGTTTACGCTAGTAACTGCTAGCTAGGATTTTGCAGGCTAAGTGACTGAGAGAACTTGGTGTGATAATGTAATGTTAGTATTGTATGTCCGTTATGGCACGTTCATTTGTGGAATATGCAGTGAACAGCCAAAGTAACAGTAACTGTAACGTTACCTTCCTGCAATTAAAACCCTGCAAACGTTAGCCCAGTGCATAACAACAATCATACAAGTAGCCTACTGTAAGGCTGAGGATGGCCTTATGTAATATTTACACTGCTCTATTCCAGTAGATAAATGTATGTCTTGGCAATGAAATAAAAAATGTTTCCATTAACATAGGCTATTTATCAGGGTCCCAGTCTTCAGGGTTAAAATGGAATTACAGGTTCTTGTTGCACCGTCTCAGATTTTGTTCAAACCTTGTCTATATCAAGAATGTGTCCCAAAACCAAGGCCTGTAAAATGTTTCTGTTTAAATCCTATGTCTTCATATTTTTAGCCCTTGAAATTACTTCAGTTTTACAGCTTGAAAATCACATTATCTGGCAAGCAATATTTGGACATTAGTATAATAAAAAGCATTATTCATAGGCAGCCCAAACTGTGTAGGGTGGAAGACAAACATGTCAATATGACTTAACCATTACAAGTTTGTACGCCATGTCCTAAATTTGGAGAAAATAGTGTGAAAATACTGGCATTAAGGGTAGCATAAACTTTGATCAAAATGTAAGAGGGTGCAGCAACTGTTTTCCTGGATTTAGTCTGATTTGACACAGAATGACCCAGCTGCATGTCATTTGGCTCAAATCCTCCCACACAGTGCTCCTCTCTTGCTTAAATATCTGATCCTTCTGCTATTACGAAACACAATTTTGGCTGTTTATAGCATTATCTCTTTTAATGTGATAAAAACACTAAATAATAATTTTGACTATGTATTGGTATGTAATTTACGGTGGTGTAAGGTGCTGGAAAAAGCTTTAAAATGGATCTTGAAAGTGCTTGAAAAGTGCTTGAGTTTGACCTTGGTAAAGGTGTATGAACCCTGATTTACTGTTGGTAGTTCTCAGGTCAAAACAACAGCCGACTCATGTTATCACATCAGTGGAAAACAGGGAGGGTCAAAACTGGTCGTACAGATTTGACCAACTTGGCCGTGGTACATCTGATCCAAAAGGTGTACTTTGACAGTGAATTGTTTGTACTTGTACTGCATTACAGAATTACGATTAAGATCGTTCTGTACTGCAGTATAAGTACCAACAAATGACTTTGTTAGTACAAGTTAAAGTTCTGCCTTGAAATTGTTACTGTGGTAAAAGCAGAAAAGTATTATCAGCTAAATGTACTTAAAGTATCAAAGTAAAATGACTGATTGCAGTAAAATGTCCCCTGTGTGTGTTGTACTATAATATATGATGAGATTATTCTTTCTGATGCGTTCAGGTGTAAGCTACATTTGACTGTTTTGATCAGTTTTCTATGATGCTGCAATGATTCTTCTCATTATTGATCAACCTGCTGATTATTTCTTTGTGATTTTAGGAAGCACAGGTTCAGTTATTAGCTATTATCAATGGTATTTTATCAATATTATTAAAGTTATGAAAATGTATATCTTGATCACTTTATCAAATTGAATAAATAATCAACAGGGCACCATCCTAAACACAGGGACCAATAAGTGAACTGTGGATGCAGTCTCTTAAGGATGCAGCTATTAAATGTCTTAATGAATAAATCTCATATTTATGAAGTGAACATTGAAGGAGTGAATATGAGAACTGACCTGCACAACCAGACAACTGCTCTTTAAAGTCTAATAGAATTTATTTAACTTCAGCAACACCGATTTAATAAACAATAATCCTTTTTTCATACTCCACTACAACTGTATGTGTGTGTGTGTGTGTGTGTGTGTGTGTGTGTGTGTGAGAAACTTTATTTCAGATAAGACATTACAGAAACTCACCTATTATTTATATTCGGAACACACAACTCATGAAAGAGTCTGAAGTCTCTAATGTTTATTCTGTACTGCAGTAAAAGTACCAATATACACTGTCAAAGCCTACTGCATTAGTACAAGTTAAAGTTCTACTTTGAAGATATTAGGCCTACTGAGTTAAAAGTACACAAGTATTGTCAGCTACATGTACTAAGTGTATCAAAGTAAACAGTGGCATAACGAGCCAACACCAGGCGGGCCCCTCTACTACAGCACGTGATGACGCCGCAATGTCCACGAGTAGGCTACCATGAATAGGACAGGATAGGATCATAGAGACACAGCATATAAGAGATGAGATGACTGACAAAATCAGGAGAAGCCTACGCACACCACAACAACAACAAAAAAACACTGGTGAATGTCAACCATAACACATGAAAAAACACAAGGGCAGTCCCTCCAGGATTTCGCGGGGCAGAAGACAGTGAAAGTTGCAAAAAAATTTGCAATTTTTTTGTATAGTTCTTTAAAAATAAAAAGGAAACTTGTTTTGGGGAGAATAATATTTTTTACTATTAATTAATTAATTACTCTGGGCTGAGATTTCCTAGTAACCTTACCAATTGCACTTACAATAACTAGCGTAGCTGTCCTCAATTTAGGTCATTATGTCGTCTCATCTGCGTTTTTTCCTGCATCCACCGTGTGTGATAATGTGTGTGTGTGTGTGTGTGTGTGTGTGTGTTCCTGACACACCTGCTACTTTCTGGGACATATTTCAGACTAAAGTCTAATTTAATCAGTTTTTCCAATTGGGGATGTGGTTGTTGCCCCCAATTACAAAAGTAGTGTAAAAAACGTATTAAGGTAGTAATTATTAAAAACTAAATGTACAAAGTAATGTGTGACACGGAGGCCACTTGGAGAGATAGCTGCTGCTGTACCAGTTCCTGATCTTTAGCTCATTAGATGGTCAGTTAGCTCCATCTAGTGGACAGATAGTAGAACTCCATCATCTGATGGGGGACTTCTCTGACTCTGACTGGGTTTGTGAACAGGTTTGACTGGTTCTGACGTCTCTCTGACTCTGAAGTTATGAACTGTGACGGCGTCTTCAGATCAAATGCACATCGACACCAGGAATTCATACACTGTAGAATTATTCTATTAACAATGTTAAGTAGTAACACAGTTGTAGAAGAAGAAAAGACCTTTATATTACCTCCCTTTATATATCCCACAAGGGGAAATTCACATTTTTCACTCTGCTTGGTACAGTTAATACACACTGACAGTGAGTTATTGGTACTTTTACAGGTTTTGTGTCTTTCTTCCAGAAACTTAGTTCATCATTCTGCAGAACCTGAAGGACTCTTTAAGGGCCGTCTGTTAAAAATAAGAGGAGTGAGTCAGAGTATGATCTTTTGGATCTCTCTCTTTGTGTGTTCAGTAGAATCACAAAAGAATCAAAGAAGTTAATGAAGCAGAGTTTTATAAGTTTAAGAGGTCCATGGAGTTCAACATCCTGCAGTAAAATCCTCCTTTATGAGATTACATAAAACTTTATTGATACTTTTGTTGGTTTATAAATCACTAAACGGTTTAGGGCCTAAATACATTTCTGATCTGCTAGTACAGTATGACCCACCCAGACCTCTCAGGTCGTCTGGGACAGGTCTGCTTGTTGTCCCTAGAGTCAGAACTAAACAGGGGGAAGCAGCGTTTAGTTTCTATGCTCCACATATCTGGAACAAACTCCCAGAAAACTGCAGGTCTGCCGCAACTCTCAGTTCTTTTAAATCAAGGCTGAAGACTTATCTATTTGATGTTGCCTTTCTTTCTTTATAAGCTTATAAAGAGAAATTCCTATTTTATCTGCTTTTATATATTTAACTGTTTTAATTGCTCTTTAATGTTTCATTTCTTATACTGCACTGTAACTTTTATTCTTGTATTTTAACTGTTTTAAATTTTTTATTCTGTTTTCATGTAAAGCACTTTGAATTGCCCTGTTGCTGAAATGTGCTATACAAATAAAGCTGCCTTGCCTTGCCTTGCCTTTATTGATCTGCAGAGGACAGAAGTCATCCATTGCAGCAGCACAAATACTTAAATAGGAAGTAAAGAAATGCTGTACAATAATACACCAGACCTGAACACAATAACATAATAATGCTTACTTAGTTTGTATTCATATAGTTATATTATAGAAAGATAATATGGTATATAATGTAATAAAACAGCACAACATGATAGTATATGGCAAATTGGAGTTTTACATGTTTATAGGTCTACAGTAACAGAGGTCATCTCTCCCAGCAGGTGAGGACTCTGCTATGAGTCAGTGTGAGGACAGAGAGGAGGGAGCCCCTCCCTCTAAAACCACTCTGTGTGGGGACCATGACAACCAGACCAAAGCTCAGAGGTGAGATGATGATCAGCACTCCCATCACTCCTCCATCATGATTCACACTGAATATATATGTATATAATATTAACTATATACTTTATTTGTCAGAAAAGAGCCAACGACTGATTATCTACTGAGATGAGACAGCATCTTTCATCAGATTACATTTTGGTGAATAGTTACTGATCCACTGTCTTTGTTTGTATCAGGATGCAGCAGCAGAAACCTGAACCTGAACCCAGCTGTGTGTCCATGAAGAGTGACTGGTCTATGGGTCGTCTTATTCAGTTTAAAGATGGACAAGCTGTTGATGAAAGGTAAGAATTTAAAAGTGAACTTTGTTATTATCTGACTCTCTCAGAGCTTCATAGTCAAGGTTCGGTGATGTCACATATCGCCGAACATGACGAGTTGATTCATTGCAACAACAAAAAAAATTAAAAGATCATAATAAATATTTGTGCTTATCAAGTCCAAGTGAAATCACAAGTCAATGGGCCTCATTCACCAATATCTTCCTAAGTTTGTTTCTTAAATTTGTTCTTAAGAAACTTCCTAAGAAAGGTCTGCGTCTGATTCATGATGTGTTCTTAAAACAGCAGAATTGGTCACAGGTGTGTTCTTAGAGTGATGAATCCCAATGTCTTCGTAATTTGAAAGCTTGTGCCCGTTGCTTCTATTTAGCATAGGTAAACGCCCCGTTAATTCCCATAAAAGGGCATGAGATGGCAGGGCCGTGTGCAGGGCATGAAATTGGCACCTGCCCACCCGCCAAATGCGGGTAACTTTTGTGATTGGCGGGTGAAACTGTCAATCTACCTGCCCGTTGGCGGGTAGCCAATGAGAATTGAGTGATTCAAACACCTAACTATCGGTAAGCAGAGTACGCCGTTGCTTACGGTCCTGGTCCAATCAGGGGCCCGCATCACTGGAAGACATTGATTGACAGCCGGGGCCCCCTATCGCATTTTCATTACTCACACAATCCCAGCAGTCCCACGTGCAGCCACTGACCAAGCGGGAGTGAGAACGGATAAAGTTAATTTCCTATGAAGACAATATGAAGACGAGACGTGTGTGTGACTCGAACATCTCACATTTACCAACAAAACGTACAGCGAAAGACCGTCAAAACATTTCAGACCGTCCTGCCAACCTGTATACATTTTAACATCAGTGTACGCTGTCACTGAAGCTGCTGCTGTTTCAATACTGTCGGCTCTCTGCAGCGGGCGGGGCTGCTCCATTTTCACCGCGACTGACGTGCACACACAATCACACACAAACACACACACACACACAATCACACGCAAACACACGCACACACACACACACAATCACACGCAAACACACGCACAGACACACACACAATCACACACAAACACACACGGTGGATGCAGGAAAAAACGCAGATGAGACGTACAGGATGACCTAAATTGAGGACAGCTACGTTATTGTAAGTGCAATGATAAGTTAAAGTCCAATAAGTACTTTATTAAACCGTATGAATGTGTCCCAGGCCAGGATAGGAAATTAACTAACAATGTAGATTAACAAGCCACTGACAATGACAGATATGTTCATATTTGATTCATTCAATACATTCTTATTTTGTGTCTTAAATCCACCAGCCTTTTTCATATTTTACCAACATTTGCAGCATCCTGAGCCTTTTTGGTAAAGTTCCTAGGAAATCTCAGCCCAGAATAATGAATTAATAGTAATAAGTATTATTCTCCCCAAAACAAGTTTCCTTTTTATTTATTTTTTATTTTTAAGAACTATACAAAAAAAATTCTTGTGTTATGGTGCGCATTCACCAGTGTTTTGTTGTTGTTGTGGTGCGCGTAGGTTACTCCTGATTTAGTCAGTCATCTCATCTCTTATATGCAGTGGCCTAACGAGCCAACACCGGGCCCCTATGCAGGATTATCAAGGCGGGCCCCCATACTACAGCACGTGATGACGGCGCAATGTCCACCAGTAGGCTACCATCAATAGGACAGGATAGGATCATAGAGACACAGCAATTCCTGTTTTTCACCTTTATGACACAAAAAAAATGTGGCTGGTAAAAATTCACAGGATTTTTAAATCCACCTGCCACAGTGGCTGGTGGTCAAAAAAGTTAACTTCATGCCCTGGCCGTGTGCACACTTTGAGAAATGTCTAAAAGACGTGGTGAAGACGGTGGAGGCCTCGACTGAGATTCTGACATTTTCTCTCATCTGTTAAGTTACCGCTAACGTAGACAACACTTCCTGTTATCTATGATACACTTAAAAGTCTTCAACTAAACTAAACGGCTTGATGCTTTTATTGTGAAAACCCCGGACCGGATGCTACGTTCCGTTCAAGCTAGCAAAGTCTCAATAGAGAAGCCTCGATAGCGGTACAGATAACACTATTTAACACCACTTACTTCTTATTTTACTCAACCATAAAGTACTGAACAATCCTAACAACAAGTATAAAAAGTATCAACATTTTTAAACACAATGTTACATATTTTGACCTGACGTACTGAGTCGGGTGAACCGAAGGCAATAAACTAGCTTGTATGAACGAGGCTATAATTAGCACAGTGGTCGCGTAGCGTGGTAACCCCTTAGTGAGAAGACACACCAGCCCGATAATCGGGCATCGGGCCGTCTGGCGAGGTCCGTGACTCGAGTCTGTTCCGTGTGTCCCGTGCCGTCGGCCGTCCGAGGAGCCGTCGTCATTCATTTGGGCCGACCTGAAATGTTCAGTCGGAGACAGGGCAGTCGGGACTCACCCGGAAATGGGGAGCGGATGAGCCTCTCAAAATCTGACGAAAATCTTTTAAACTGACCTTTGTCAATCTGAAATGAAGACAGATTCAGCAACTGTACGGCACAAGTACAGTTGTGCCGTACAATATGAGATCATATTCTGAACAAGCCGCCATGACAGTCTGGCTGTGAATTTCCGGAGAAAAAAGAACCACGTGATGCGTTCGTCCAATCAGCTGCCGGTTTTCATTTTCTGGTAAATAATCAGACTGTTAATGGAAACAATACAGAGCAGCGCCGCCTGCTGGTATGGAGACGTATTACGTTTCGCGCACATGCAGAGCCTACGCTCAAGTCGGCGTCGCCTCAGTGTGTTCTGAGGCATTTTTTGGACCTCGGGACCCGACTGATCAGTCCGACTGGCTTTTCTGCCGACGGTCGGCCGTCTGGTTGGTGTGTCAGGGCCCTAAAACTCCTAACTCTCATCCACGTCAAATAGCAGAAATAACAGCTGGTTTAACACAGAAATACAATATCACGAGTGATGCAGCAGATATACTTACTCTTCTCATTAACGCACACTCTGAAGAAAGATGCTGCTCACAACTACAATCCAACTGACCAACTGACTTATTAACCATGTGACCTCAGCTATAATATACCAACCAGCACGCACTTTGGCTACAATCACTGAATAAACGGGAGTAAACGTGAAACACAAAACACAATATGGTCAACTGTACTAACAGTGTTGGGAAGGATACTTTCAAAACGTATTCCGTTACAGAATACAGAATACATGCCCAAAAATGTAATTTGTAACATATTCCGTTACGTTACTCAATCTGAGTAACGTATTCTGAATACTTGGATTACTTCCACATTTAATTGCATTTTATAAGTGTAGGAATGCAGCCATCACATACAGCTTGCTAAACAGGCCTTCTCTGGTGTGTTCTTCTGTTCCAACTGGCTGAATGTGTACCTCAACAAGCAGATAGATTGTTGTATTTGTAGACCTGAACTGCATACTACAAAAATCTAACCGCAGTCTAAGCTACCACGAGCTAATTTTAGCTAACGTTAGACATTTAATGTCAAACGGGGCTGTCTTTCAACGGCTCTGGGGATAGTAAATCAGCACGTAGGAGAATGTAAAGTCGCACGTCAACTATAAAATAGCAAGGTGACCAGTGAAACTATGACTACCCTTCGCTAATTAAAAAAAAAAAAAACTTACTTTAAGATGCTTCTTCAGGTTGGAGGTGGAGTGGAAAGTGAATGTGGACGCTGAAAGAAGGTTGGTTGCTGGCAAGCAGAGGTTGCACTGCACAGCTATATTTTGTTCTCCCTGTTCTTTCTTTAATGTGAAATGCTGTTTGAATTTCCAAGATAGAAACGCATTCCTGCCCTGGCTCTGTTGTGCTGGTTGCGGCTCCATCTCTACCTCTATCAGTGATCACGCAAATAGCTAATTTTTTCATTTTCATATTGAGGCTTCTGGGAAATGCATGTAGTTGCGAGAGTGAATAAACTCTTGAAACAGAGAAGTATCGTCATGTAATCAATTGATTTCAACAATGTAACTGTATTCAAAATACCAAATATTTAAATTGTAACTGTAACGGAATACAGTTACTCATAATTTGTATTCTGAATACGTAACGCCGGTACATGTATTCCGTTACTCCCCAACACTGTGTACTAAATAATAGCAACACTAACATAACTTTGGGGACTTTTCTACAGCAGCACTAAGAAGAGTTCACATGTTCACAACATGATCTACTCTGAGACAGATCCATTTATAGTATTCATCCTGACGCTCAATTCTCAAAATGAGACTTATATGATATTATTGATACAATTATAAAACAGAGCAAATTAATTAATGTAACTAGTTACAAGTATTATTTTCATCTTAAACTACTTTTCATTATTCTGCAGCAAAGACCTGAACCAGGACCTGAACCCAGCTTTTCACTTTAAAGTTGGACAAGCTGCTGATGGAAGTTAAGAATTAAAAAATTAACTTTGTTATTATCTAACTCTCAGAGCTTCATATTTGAGGTGGACGATGCCACAAAATGTGGTTTTGATCTGCTGCATAGTGATACCAGGACCAGAACATCCAGCAAGATACTGATATTTTAATTAACAACAGCTAATTTACTTTTTGATGAACACACAAAAGTTGCTCATCCACTGTCTTTGTTTGTATCAGGATGCAGCAGCAGAAATCTGGACCTGAACCCAGCTGTGTGTCCATGAAGAGTGACCGGTCTATGGATCGTCCTATTTACTTTAAAGATGGACAAGCTGTTGATGAAAGGTAAGAATTTAAAAGTGAACTTTGTAATTATCTGACTCTCTTAGAGCTTCATAGTCGAGGTTCGGCGATGCCACATAATGTGGTTTTGATCTGATGCCCAATGATACCAGGACCAGAACCACCAGCCAGCTCTGAACTGCCAAACACCTTTCTTACAACAACTGAAAGTCTGTTTTCAGGAACATGAAGAGTTGATTCATTCAAAAAATTGAAAAGATCATAAAAAATCTTTGGGTTGATCAAGTCCAAGTGAAATCACAAGTCATAGCTGTTAAGTTTTTTATTTTGTGAAGTTGAGTCTAAAGTCATCAGACTCATGTTGAGTCAAAGTGACGTGAGCTTCTGCTTCAGAGTGCAGCACTAAGAAAAGTTCACATGTTCACATCATGATCTACTCTGAGACAGATCCATTCATAGTATTCATCCTGACACTCAATTCTCAAAATAAGACATATATCATTATTGATATAATAATAAAACAGGGCAAATCAATGAATATAACTAGTTAAAACTATTATTTTCATCATGAACTAAATCTAATTAATTAGAGGCTTTGTAATTAATTAATCGAAATTAATCGCATTTTAATTGCATATAAATATTAGTTACCCTGGTCCTGAAACCAGTCATCTGGTGGAGTGTGGGTTGGGTGTGGGTCCTTGTAACTTTACTCGGAGTCGGGCTAACGTCCACGCTAACTCCTATGTGTTTTGCGTTGAGGTGATATTTGAGGCTCGATGTGCTGCGGTGATCCTTGTTGCATAGCTTGCACACAACCATGCTCTTGTCGACGCTTCCATCCTTTCGTTTTTTAAAACAAAATTTCCCATCCACGGGGCCAAGCAAAGCAGTCTAGTCAGCTTCTTCGTTCATGTTCACTGTGGTTTGTTGTTGTCGGAAGTCAAGAACGCTAGTTGGTGCTCCAGTATAATCGGTCCGTCGAAACTCATTCATTGAAAAACGTTCCGCGGTGCAAAAATAAGTGTGGTAAAATGATGTTATTTATTTTTTGCGTAATTAATCTTAATTAACGTGTTAAAGTCCCGTAATTAATTAATCTTAATTAACGCGTTAAAGTCCCGGCCCTAATTTTAATTAATAACAGCTAATTTACTGATGCACAGTGGAGAGCCATGTGTCCTGAGTTCTGAGGTTATCGCTGCACACCAGCAGTGGGACAGTCATTGATTTATAAATCAGATTTAAAAATCTCGTAGTGACCCTTTTGGGGGCTACATAAAAGACAACTGAAACCAGAAGTTATAATTGATTTTTGTACTTGTTGGCTGAGAAGGAAGAAGCTGTAAAGTTTTGAGTTTGATCGTGAGTCCAATAAAATCTGATAGATGAGCAGCCGATGACATTCTGATTGAATACATACCTGATACCATATCAGAACACCTTTTGTAAGCTGTGTGCAGATTTGAGTAATTGAATGTCAGTAAACTTGATGTTTTCTCCAGAGTTCAACAGGAGAGATCAGAGGGCCTCGATGGTCAGTCTGCCCAGCTGCATCAAACAGACCTGGACTCCATATTTATGGTGTGTACATGTACAAACACAGGTTTCACTATTAACCACAGATTAAATGCTAAACTACCATTCAGATCCCAACAGTCTCCACGCTGCTCTGTTCAGACCAGCATACCTTCAGCCTGATGAATCATATGTTGTGTTCTTTATATAGGTGTGCACAAGATTAAAACGTTACCATATTTCTAGTTGAGGTTAAAAGTTTTCTCGTGATACCAGTACACAAGCGCAGAATTATGTTGGTACTACCGAGGACCAATTCACTTTAACTCAATCTGTGCCAAATGTCTGTACCTTAGAGCGTCTTTCACAGAGAGCGGGGCTTAAGCTCTGACACGCAAACACATGCAGAGGCGTGGTGCAGACAGAGTGAGAGTTACGCTGCCTCTGCAGTTTGTTAAAGTCACAGTGAGACACGGCAATGGCAGTAAAGGGGACACAAGTGTGGTTACAGTTTCAAAACTTCATGCAGACAGCATTTGCTGCAATATAATATAATATAATATAATAGTGAGATCGGCGTGCAGTTAATGTTTAATTTCTGAGACAGGTGGAAGTTGGTGACTGACTGACAGGCACAAGACAAAAGCGTTCATATGCCCTTGTGACAGACTGACAGGCTGGAAGTTTTTCCTCGCCACTGTTGCACTAAGTGCTTGCTCTTGGGGGAATTATTGGAATTGTTGGGTCTTCTATCTGTAAAGTGTCTTGTGTTAAGTCTTCATGATTTGATACTATAAATCAAATTGAATTGAATTATTAAGTCTGAAGAGGTGAGTTATACAGGGGAGAAGCTATTTGAGTTTGTGGCAAAACCTTTCAAGGTGCTCATTTTTCATTTTGTGACTTTCGATTGAATAATAGTCATATTTCATCATTTAGGTTTTCTTCAAAATAGTCTTAAAATCTCGTCTCGTTCTCGTGAACCCAATCTCGTGTCTCGTCTTGTGAGCTGAGTGTCACGTCACACCCCTAGTTCTTTACATTAAATGTTCAGTTTATCGTTCTGTTTCAGCTGCTGGAGGAGAACATCGTCACCTTTGTGAAGAACGAGCTGAAGAAGATCCAGAAAGTTCTGAATCCAGATTACCCAGAATTCTTAGAGAGTCAGAAGAAGGCTGAGCATGTGTTGGACGGTGAGGATGAAGAGCAGAGTAGGAGCAGCAGAGACGCATTTCTGAAAATCACACTGCACTTCCTGAGGAGAATGAAGCAGGAGGAGCTGGCTGACTGTCTGCAGAAAAGTAAGATGATTTAAGATTTAACATGATGGAAAGAGAAAATTAAGTAAAAATGGGAAAACTATATACATATATATATATATATATATATATATATATAGTATATGTATATAGTATATGTATATAGTATATGTATATAGTTTTATATATATATACTGCACGCATCTGCATCAGATCCAAGGCGTTTTTTCTTAAAACGGATACAGCCTTAAATGTTTAGATTCTCTGATTGAATTTGTTGTTTGTTAGGTTGTTCAGGAACTCGTGCTGCAGTATGCCGCCCCAAATTCAAGTCCAACCTGGAGAAGAAGTTCCAGTGTGTGTTTGAGGGGATTGCTAAAGCAGGAAACCCAACCCTTCTGAATAAGATGTTCACAGAGATCTTCATCATGGAGGGAGGGACTGCAGAGGTCAATGAAGAACATGAGGTCAGACAGATTGAAATAGCATCCAGGAAAACAAACAGACCAGAAACAACAATCAGATATGAAGACATCTTTAAAATCCCACCTGGAAGAGATGAACCAAACAGAAGAGTGATGACTAAGGGAGTGGCTGGCATCGGAAAAACAGTCTTAACACAGAAGTTCACTCTGGACTGGGCTGAAGGCAAAGCCAACCAGGACATCCAGTTCATGTTTCCATTCACTTTCAGAGAGCTGAATGTGCTGAAAGAGAAAAAGTACAGCTTGGTGGAACTTGTTGCTCACTTCTTCAGTGAAACCAAAGAAGCAGGAATCTGCAGGTTTGAAGAGTTCCAGGTTGTGTTCATCTTTGATGGTCTGGATGAGTGCCGACTTCCTCTGGACTTCCACAACACTGAGATCCTGACTGATGTTACAGAGTCCACCTCAGTGGATGTGCTGCTGACAAACCTCATCAGGGGGAAACTGCTTCCCTCTGCTCGCCTCTGGATAACTACACGACCTGCAGCAGCCAATCAGATCCCTGCTGAGTGTGTTGACATGGTGACAGAGATCAGAGGGTTCACTGACCCACAGAAGGAGGAGTACTTCAAGAAGAGATTCACAGATGAGGATCAGGCCAACCAAATCTACTCCTACATTAGGAAATCACGAAGTCTCCACATCATGTGCCACATCCCAGTCTTCTGCTGGATCACTGCTACAGTTCTGGAGAAGGTGTTAAAGACCAGAGGGGGAGGAGAGCTGCCTAAGACCCTGACTGAGATGTACATCCACTTCCTGGTGGTTCAGTCCAAACTGAAGAACATCAAATATCATGGAAAATCTGAGATAGATCAAAACTGGAGTCCAGAGACCAGGAAGATGATTGAGTCTCTGGGAAAACTGGCTTTTGAGCAGCTGCAGAAAGGCAACTTGATCTTCTATGAATCAGACCTGACAGAGTGTGGCATCGATATCAGAGCAGCCTCAGTGTACTCAGGAGTGTTCACACAGATCTTTAAAGAAGAGAGAGGACTGTACCAGGACAAGGTGTTCTGCTTCGTCCATCTGAGTGTTCAGGAGTTCCTGGCTGCTCTTCATGTCCATCTGACGTTCATCAACTCTGAAGTCAACCTGCTGGCAGAAGAAGAATCAACATCACAGAAGACTGAAACCAGAGAAGATGGATCTTCACAGTTCTACCAGAGTGCTGTGGACAAGGCCTTACAGAGTCCAAATGGACACCTGGACTTGTTCCTCCGCTTCCTCCTGGGTCTTTCACTGCAGACCAATCAGACTCTCCTACAAGGTCTGATTACACAGACAGTAAGTAGCTCACAGACCAATCAGAAAACAGTCGAGTACATCAAGAAGAAGATCAGTGAGGATCTGTCTGCAGAGAGAAGCATCAATCTGTTCCACTGTCTGAATGAACTGAATGATCGTTTTCTAGTGGAGGAGATCCAACAGGCCCTGAGTTCAGGAAGTCTCTCCACAGAAAAACTGTCTCCTGCTCAGTGGTCAGCTCTGGTCTTCATCTTACTATCATCAGAAAAAGATCTGGACGTGTTTGACCTGAAGAAATACTCTGCTTCAGAGGAGGCTCTTCTGAGGCTGCTGCCAGTGGTCAAAGCCTCCAACAAAGCTCTGTACGTGTACATAACTATCCAGATTAAATAAAAACTTTATTTATTGAAAAAAGTAGTAGTAGTTTTTCTATGTATTGCTGATTTCTCTTCAGGTTAAGTGCTTGTAACCTGTCAGAGAGAAGCTGTGAAGCTCTGTCCTCAGTTGTCAGCTCCCAGTCCTCTAGTCTGAGAGAGCTGGACCTGAGTAACAATGACCTGCGGGATTCAGGAGTGGAGCTGATGTCTCCTGGACTGAAGAGTCCAAACTGCAGACTGGAAACTCTCAGGTTGGTGTTCAGTTAGGACCTAAGTAACAATTTTCAACAACAGCAACAATTCTTGTATTTTTTGTAACCAACCTTGAGTGCCTGGATGTTTTTTTTATGACTTCTTTGGTCATAACTCTTCCTCTTCTCCTTGAACTTAATTCCCTTCCATGAACACTGGTGGTTTAAAGGATACCAACAGCACTTTTTTCTAAAGTAAATTCTTAGTTGGGGACAACAGTGGACAAATGTGAATGAATAACATGACCTGTGTGTGTGCGTGCTTGTGTGCGCTTGCATGTGTATGCACACGCTTGCATATATGTGTGTGTGTGTGTGTGTGTGTGTTTGTGTGTGTGTGTGTGTGTGTGTGTGTGTGTGTGTGTGCACGTTTGCGCGTACCTATGTATGTATGTATGTATGTATGTATGTATGTATGTGTGTGTGTGTGTGTGTGTGTGTGTGTGTGTATTTAGTCTCTCAGGTTGTCTGATCTCAGACGAAGGCTGTACTTCTCTGGCCTCAGCTCTGAGTTTCAACCCCTCCCATCTGAGAGAGCTGGACCTGAGCTACAATCATCCAGGAGACTCAGGAGTGAAGCTGTTGTCAGCTGGACTTAAGGATCCAAACTGGAGACTGGACACTTTCAGGTATGGACGGACAGACACATACTATCTGATTTTTATTGAAGGTCAGAGGTCTGGAACGATTCAATTGGCATTAACAAAATAAGATTTAATCAACTCACTTATCACTTTAAGCAACGTACATTCAAATTAAGTACTTGCTTTTCCTAGTCAAAGTTTGTACTGATATAGGTAGCTGAAATTTGGTACCAGTACCCACAAGTGCCTCTTTCGGTAGCTTACTTTCTCTCTAACAAAATAATTAATTTAATTTGGAAAAATTAGCCAAACATATTTATCTTTTTTCCCCTCCCAAACAACCTCCAGCCTGTCAGTCTGTCAGCAGGGCACAGAGAACACTGTTGTGCTTGTCTCAAAATAGTGTAACCACACTGCCACAGCTTTAGCAGCATTGCCCTGACTGTGACTTGAACAAGCTGTAGTGAGACTGTAGAGTCGACCTAGTCACACTCTGTCTTTTTGAAAACTGTATTTCACACTATGATCAGAGCCGGCCCCGCGACCACTAGACGGCCTCCAAACTGTGGTCCGACCATAGACCCGGATCTAACATTCTGACTGACATGGCAACCCTATGAATGTTGGTAATGAAATGTTCGGTGTTGCTAATAGAGTGACAACCAAGGATCATGATCATCAAGGTTAAAGAAGCGAGCTTGTGACCCGGAGGTCGTCAGCAGGAGCGGATTGGCCATCGGGAATGCCGGGAACAATCCCGAACGGCCGGTCCATTTCAGGCCAAACCGGCCGGTGGTCAATACATTTTTTTTGTTTTTTTTTCTTCTTTCATACGCGACCGGCCTGGCCGGCCGTTCAGCTGCAGCGGAGCGCTGTGTCTGTGTGTGTGTTTCAGACCGGGCCAAACCAATACTTTCAAACTTGAGGGGGGATACAAGCGGCCCCTCCTAACTTGGACTGATCCTCGTTTTTCCTGACATCCGATTGGCTCAAACTTAAGGCGCCGAAAAAAGAGTTTACTTTCAGTCAGGTTTGGATTTGTACGAATGCAACAGAGACGGACGTTAAAAAATGGTGAAAAGAAGGAAAGAAGAGAAAGAAATGGGTGGGGCGAAAAAATAAGAATGAAAAAGAAGAGGCAGCTAAATGCCAAAATTAACAGACCTTTTCTGTGACAAGGGTGCAGTGGCAGGAGGTAACGTTACAGATGAGGAAGGAGGACCCAGCAGCATGGACAGGACAGGTGCACGATTAGTGATGTGTTTATTATTCACTGAAATTATTTATATTTGCATTTAAATATAGGCATATATATTATATAAGGGATAATGTAGAGCGAGGCGGTTTTCTATAAAAACGATTGTATTAGTTTTGTGCCATGAATGCGGTCTGTTATTGCTTGATAACAGTCCGCTCAAAGCAGAGCATTGCCATGGACACGCAGGATTCTAACCGTAGAGACAGAACTATTTTCTTTAGCGGAAGCAATACAATCGTTTTTTAAAACAATAAACTCCTTTTTAAATCAACACTGTGTGTCAAATTATTGATTTATTTGGTAGGTAGGTAGCCATGTTATAAAAATGTGCTGTTATCATGTTATAGCCATGTATCCCTTACATATTTAGAGATATATTATATATTATAAACAGCAGTTTGCAGTGTGTCACCACACACAGACAACATCCTTCTATAAGCAAGGAATCTCTATCTCTGTATGTATATTAGCTGTTAAGGTCAATGATGGAGAGGGACAGGTTGAGGATGACCCCTGCAGTCATATTGATGAGGAGGGAGAGGAGGAGGAGCAGGAGGAAGGAGAGCAGCAAGAGAAAGAAGAGCAGGAGGAGGAGAATGGAACCAGTATAAAAACAGTGACAGGTACAGGGGCAGTGTCCAGGGCTGGGTAGGCAATCACATTATGCATAGATAGAAAAAGATATAATGACGTTCTTCTCATGCAGTACAACCAGTAAAGACAGAGGCAGGGTCCAACACAGGTGAAGCTGAGCCAGGGAGCCAAGCTGAGAAAGTAAGGACACACACACACACACACAAATCTCTATTTTATGGGACTGCATTGTAGTTTTTGAGTATATGAGTGTGAGTCTTTGTAACTATTTTATCACTCCAACTGACTGTGCACATGACATGCTGGTAGTTAGCAGTATACTGTGACTTATGTGTTCGAGATTAGGTTTTGCTGACCTGGTTGGTTGCTTATACAACCTGAGGAGGCAGGTGTCATCCTAAAGTTTCTTGAAGGTCTTCAGCGTAATCTGATTCTCTTTATACCATAAAAACACTATTAGAATTAAAATAACTGCAAAAAAATCCTTCTGCTCGTGCAGCAAGGGCACTCGCGTAAAAGGCCTCTCCATCTTAAAGTCCCGGGCTGAATTTCAGTCCCAGTATGGCCCTGGTCGTCAGTTCCAGACCGGCAGGATAGAAATCTGGGTGGGGAAAGTGAAAGAGCAGCGCTTGTCCCTCCCTCATTACCACCACTGAGGTGCCCTTGAGCAAGGCCTTTAACCTCCAACGGCTCCAGTGGAGCTGCTCAGTGGCCAGCAGATCAAACTGTGGTTGTACTGGGCAGTTTCCAGGTATGAATGTGTATGTGACAGGTCGTCGCTGCAAATTTGTTCTCAATTGACTTACCAGGATAAATAAAGGTTAAATAAAAAATAAAAAATGATGTTTGCTTGATCTAACACTGGCAACAACGGTGACCTACATACAGAGCGAAACCCACTGTCCTCTGCTGCCGCTGCCTGTGTCCACGCCGTGCCTTCACTAAATGGCCTCGGATTTGACCGGCAAATACAACAAAGGGCCCCCAGATGTACAGGGCCGGCCCTGACTATAATGGTTAGAATTTGCAATTATCCACAGCCCTGGTGTATGATGTTGATTGTGTCTTTGTTTCTTCCTGCAGGGTGGACCATGGTGGACCGCACAAACTGAGACCTGGTCTGAGGAAGTGTGAGTGTGTTTTAAGTTTGCTCTAAGAGAACTCAGCTGCATGTTACACTAGATAACCCCTTCCTGGAATTAGGTTACTTATTATTTCAATGTTTTACTGAACAGCATCGTGAGCGCTTACCAGTGGATGTTATAATATAGATAATAGAAACTATAAAGAAATAATCAAGAAACAATAGCACGGTGCTTCCATTGTGGAACTACTTAACTCACACTGGCCAATCATGTATCCAGAGATCAGACTTGTCAGTGTGGTTTGAGGCGGTGTGAGAGTCCCGTACAGGAAACAGGAAACATCACTGCCTCTATCTCTGCCACAAGAACGTTTTAAAACACCAAACACAAGCTCTAAAGCCCGGGAGTTTGTGAAACAGCTGAGTGTTTCCTTCAACAACAAAGCACTCGCTATGTCTCGCTCAACTCTTTTTTTTCTCTCTCTCTGTGAAATTAAGCTGCGTTTAACTGCACTTGATAGCACCTGTTTGTGGTGTGAATGCCCCATTAATGTTAAAAAATACACTTCATTTTTCTCATACTGTCTGTCTGCATATACCTGTATTCACCGTCTGTCTGAAACACTACTTTGTACGGTTGAGAATTAAGAAACAGACAGGAAATGAGGAAATTGTTAATTATTATTTTATTTTTCGTAATTATATTGTTATCATGATATTTAACAAGGTTATCAGATATTTTCTTATTATGGTGCAGTCCTAGTCCTCCAGTGAAGTCCTGGTTTCTCCCGGTCCTCGGTGAAAGCTGCGGCTGGCGTTTACAGCTGACTGTCCCTCACGGCGGCGCTAGCTTAAACTTCAACAGTTAACAGTTAACACTTTTCCAAAGCTAGTGAAAACTAAAACACAGCTAACCTGCCTGAACTTCACTTAAGACTACGGGATAACAAGTTACCAAACTGAGAGTTGAACACGACTGTTAGCTGCAAAAATGATACTTGTGCCAAAACTTTAAAAGTCCATTAGTCTCCAAACATCAGTCAGCTGGACATTAATGTTAGTTTTTCTCTCCTCTGCTGACTGCATGTTTCTCCCTCCAACGTGCTCTACATGTCCTCTCTGACTTCCTCCTTTCTTTTCTACTCCCCAACAAAGTCATCTGATTGGCTAGGAGTGGAGTTATACAGAAAATAATTCACTTAGATTACTCCACTGAAAATACATCACACTTCACCTCAAAACAACAGGAACAGGATTATGGGAAATGTAGTTTTCATTGTATTTACCCAGTTATGAACTGAAACACCATTTATTCATGTAGTTAACTGTATAAAATAAACACTTTATTTATATTTATTTAACAATATTTGTGATTTTTAGATTTTCTTGCCTGAAGTATGAAGATAAATTTCTCTCATGAAATAAGTTTCTGTTTTTGTGGCTGGAAAGATGTTAGGATTTAATTAATTAATTTAAAATCCACAAACAGAACAAACTGAACACGTTGATCCAACAGAACTAATAAATACATAAATACATGAATCAACAGTCGAGCCAACAGAAAGCTAACTTTGTTTCTTTATTTTTTATTCACACATAAGTTGTTGTGTTCAAGTAGCCTTCAGTTTTCTTCTCTGGATGTTTTTAATAAATAAGCGTTGAAAAAACTCACAGTTCATAAACACAACACGGCATAATTAATGTCACAAAGATGTTTAAAAGGTGAATAAAGTGAGTTGAGGTAGATTTATCTTCCAGTTCCTCCCTGATGGAGACCTGGTATCAGATATACGACACAGACACAAACATACCATAAATACTCATTTTTCATACATAAACTGGTATTTCTATAAAGTGAACATCAGCTAATATCAGTTTTAGAAAGCAGATGGTTCACAGCTGCTTTGTGCTGCAGTAGAAGAAGATGGGACACTTTTATTAGTGAGACTTTATTCAGTTGATGTTTCTAGATTTGGATCATCAGCTGTCATCATCGGGTCAACACGAGGACAAGAAGCTGAACATTGTTGACATGTTGACTCTCATGTTCACTAACTGTTCATGTTGTTAGAACTGGATTGTTAAACATCACTCACAGCTGAATATCAAATGAACGTTTGAATGATTTTCTTTCAGTTATTGTCAGTGAAGTTGTTAATAAATCATCAGATGATAACCTGCAGCTGTATTGTGTCTTGTTCTCTCCATCAGATGTCTGTGAACTGGAACTGGACACAAACACAGTACACAGAAGACTCAAACTGTCTGACAACAACAGGAAGGTGACATATGTGAAGGAGGATCAGTCATATCCTGATCATCCAGACAGATTTGACACCTTCCGTCAGCTGCTGTGTAGAAATGGTCTGACTGGTCGCTGTTACTGGGAGGTCGAGAGGAGAGGAGAGGTTCATATATCAGTGAGTTACAGAGGAATCAGAAGGAGAGGAAACAGTGAAGCCGGGTGTATGTTTGGAAGAAATAATCAGTCCTGGAGACTGCACTGCTCTGATGAAGATGGTTACTCTGTCAGGCACAATAACAGAAAAAAATCCATCTCCTCCTCTGTCTCTAACAGAGTAGCAGTGTATGTGGATGTTCCTGCTGGCTCTCTGTCCTTCTACACAGTCTCCTCTGACTCACTGATCCACCTCTACACCTTCAACACCACATTCACTCAACCTCTTTATCCTGGGTTTGGGTTCTGGTCACCTGGTTCCTCAGTGTCTCTGAGTCCTCTGCAGGACTGAGAGTCTCTCTTGTGGACAGAAACACTGACTGAAGATCAGCTGCTGAAATCAAAGTTCAGTCTGTTCACCATCACACACACTCTGCACTGTGAAGCAGATCTGAGACTCAAACACAAAAACATTCATCTGATTTCATCTCTGGGATTATCAACATTTGAACTGTTGGACTAAAAACACTTCATGATATGTAACATCTAAAAAATAATCAACTGTTATTGGTTACTATTATGTCCTTTATATCTTGAATCATATTGTAATATATTTAAAATTTGGAAAACAAATGTTTCTATAAACAATCATCATATAGTCTAATGTTTCTAAATGATTTTAATAAAATCTCTACGTTTCATCTTGAGGGAGATCATTTGTTCATTTGATCATATCATGATTTCATTCATCATTTGACTCAAAATTCTCTTGAACATCAGACAGAGAGAGAGAGAGAGAGAGAGAGAGAGAGAGAGAGAGAGAGAGAGAGAGAGAGAGAGAGAGAGAGAACTTTTCATTGAATAATCTTCTTCTGACATTGTATATTCCCTGTTTGTATTTTCTGTGACTGAATGTGGTTTTAAATCTGTTGAGGTCTGTTCAGACTGAAAGCAGAGACACTGATGATGTCATACAAAGTCAGAAAATAGAAAGCTAACTGTTTCCAGCAGACACTAAAGAATGATGGAGCAGCAGGAAACAGACCAGGTCAGATAGTAAACAGCTGATTTATTCATCTGACTTGTAGAATAACCTCAATGATTGAATTGTTTGAAATGTCTGGGAATGTGGAACAACTAAATGCAAAATGAATGAAATAAAACAAGGCCACATGCTGATTATTTGTGACTTGATTTGATGGATTTATTCTTCCTGTTGTGTCTGTGTTTAAACTCCTAATTAAAAGGTAAAGTTTCCATCCACTTAAAGTTCTGTTGTTGCCGCTGACAGACTCAGATTATTATTCTAAGAGTCTGACAACATTATGGAAAGGATCCCTACAGAGATAGACCTTTTAGTTAAAGAGTAAGATCCTTTTAGTTTAACATGAAACAGCCCCGAAATCACCATCACCAAACCCACCAGACTCCATGTAAATAATCAGGACTATTGCAGCATATAAATTTAGAAACTAATCCAAATGCCACAGCAGGCTAAGACATGTGGGTTTACACTGAAGACGCGTCACGCTAAACCATTGCACTTGATGGGATGTCTTTATTGATCCATTTCACAAGCTTAGCAAGAAACAGCACTTACTTGAATTGATGCATTTCATAAGCCGTGCAAAGATACCTCAGACAATGCAGTAACAGGAGACAACGATGGTGACGGTCAACAGAAAGTTTCTCCACGTGCTCACCCTGCAGCAATCATCCAAACACCCCGCTAACCCACCCAGGTGAACACACACACACACGCACTAATACAGACACCACACCCCTGGTGACACCCACAGTAACCAACGACGTCACTATGCGCATGCACATACACAACAGCGCAAAAAGGAGGAAAGATAATAAAAGACTAATCAAACCCAATGTATGGCTCCTACAAGGACTTTTAGCGTGTATAGAGCCAGCATATCTCCACATGTAAATGGGTGAATTAAGAGTTTATTTGAACCAAACCAGAGTGGTGATTGTTATTGATATATATTTTTTATTTTTCTATTGACTATAAATGAAATGTGTTTAATAATCATGAAATTGCTATTTTATTTAAATGGAGTCGGGTGGAAACATACATTTAAATGCTTACATTATATTTAGTTATTTCTCTTTGTACTTACAAATTGTTTATTAATTATTTAAGTGCTGTACATGATTTAATACTCAAGTAAAGTACAAGTACCTCGAGTTAAGTCCAGTACTTGAGTAAATGTACTCAGTTCCAGTCCACCACTACCTGATTCATTAACTGAATGTGTATCTGTAGTTCCCCTCCTGACCTCCAGGTGGAGGCCTTCTTTCATTTTAAACTTTTAATCTGAAAATCCCTGACTTGGAGGAAACCGGAAGTCTCGTTGCTTCACTGTTCTCTCGAGCTGGTGGCGGGATAGTTGTGTAGTTTATTAGTGAGTTTTAAACATAGACAGTATTAAGATATGAGAAACACATATCGTGCCATCTCAGCATGTTTTTATGCCTGAATAAAAGACATTTTCACCCCCTAAAATGTCAGGCCCTATCACAGATACATTTCTAAATGTTAGAAAGGTTTCCTTATGACTTTCTTTGATACAAATAGCATTTTCTTATTGATCACATGTCCCTGATTGTATCTGACATGGTTCTGTAACTCATATAAGAAATATGTGACTTTGTGGTTAATTTCAGTGGATGGTAAGCACAGAATAACCACCAGCTACTCATACGATTGTAAAAAGTCTTCCTTTATATCCCAGATTTTTACAAATATGCAATAGTGGATATATATATATATATATATATATATATATATATATATATATATATATATATATTGTGACGACCCTTCCCAATTTGCCTGCCTGTTATGTTTGCTCCTTTGTCTGCAGGTACTGGGAGTGGGCGGGCAGGTGGAGCTGGGAGGGTTGTCTGTACCTGGCCATCTGGGCGTGGCTTACAGAAGGCATAAAAGACGGCCCTCTTGGGAGTCTCACTCTCTCTCAGCTTGTCCTACTGCATCCATCCACCATTTTGTTCTTTGTTTGGTTTGTTGCACCTTACAACACACATCACATCATTCATTCACTCATCCACACATGGCAAACACGACTGATGTCTCCTACATTTACACACCCCACTAGTGTATTTATGTTGAGTTAATTTGTGTTATTAGTATATTTAGTTAAATAAACTACTTTTTGATTAACTTATCTGTGTGTGACCTCCCTTTTGTTGCCGGCCTTGAGCCAGACGGTAACAAATGGGGGCTCGTCCGAGATCTTTAGTACTGGGAAACTGGTAAAGGAAAAAAAATTGGGAGTGTTTCACACAGATTTTTTTTACTCTTTCTGGTAATTGTTAATGTTAACATGTTTTCCTGTACTGCTGGGCAGAGTTGAAGGCTGGTGAGTTTTTTGGAACCTTTATTCCTGACAGGCATAAGCAATGAGGGGCACTCGTTGTTCCCATTGACCTTTTTTTGTTTTAGTTTGTTATTTTTGTGCAGCAGGTGGTTGGAGCAGTTCCAGGAGCTGCTCGGGTGCACTCCATGGCTGTCTAGGTGATTTTCAGCATGCTGAAAGTTAACCGGGTTACTGGGTTTGTGCTTAATTTATCCCGCTGCTAGCCTGCATGAAGACTAGGGTTGAGTGAGAGAGGTAGTATTGGTTAGGCAGTTAGCTAGAGGAATGAGGTTCCATAATTAAAACAGCCTGTCATCTTTGTCTGGTGGTGGTGAAAACTTGTTTTTGGTGGTGTTTTTGCCTACCTGTAGTGTGTTAATACATTATTTCTTGCTGGGAAAAGGTTCTGTCTGGAAAAATGGCTTCAATTGAGGAATTTGTTCGGTGTCCAAGTGAAGAGTTGCTTAATTCTTACAAAAAAGAGCAGCTATTTAGAGTGGCTGACCATTACAGCGTAAATCTCCCCAAGAAGTTAAACAAAGATGAGTTGCTGGACACCTTAAAGGCCAAATTAGTGGAGCAGGATGTTTTGCCTGTCCTAGTGGAGTCTGCTAGTGTGCCTGTGGTAGTGACTAGTTTATCTGATGTAAATGGGGATGTTAAAGTGTCTAACATGGCTCCTGTGCTGGCTGGTTTTGGGGCTGGGTTGTCATTTGAAGAGCAAAAACAGCTACTCTTGCTACAATTGCAGAACGCTATGGAGTTAGAAAAGGCATGACAAGATGTTCGTCTTCGGGAAGCTGAACTTGCCCATGATCAGGTGAGACAACAGGTAGAGTTGGAGCGCTATAGGTTGGACCTTATAAGTAAGGGAAAGCTTCAGCCTGAACCACAGAGGGCTGAGGACTCAGTATGGTTTGCTCCTCATACTCCATCATTTGATGTTTCTGTAAATTTGCGGTTGGTTCCTAAATTTGATGGACGGGATCCGGACATTTTCTTTGTGTTGTTTGAACGTTTAGCGGAGGCCCGAAGATGGTCTGACACTGAGAGCACTCTACTGCTTCAGTGTGTGCTCACTGGCAAAGCCCAGGAGGCATTCTCAGACATGAGTGTTGCTGACAGTGTTAGTTACCAATTGGTTAAAGCTGCGGTACTTAGGGCCTATGAATTGGTGCCGGAAGCATATCGTCAGCGGTTTAGGTCAGAGAAGAAAGAGAAGCGGTCTTACACTGAATTTGTTCGTGATTTGGCCACTCATTTTAATCGATGGTGTGCTGCGTCTCAGGTAAAAACCTTTGAGGATTTGCAGGAACTAATTTTGCTGGAACAGTTTAAAAATACTCTGCCTGGTCGTGTTGTAACTTATATAAATGAACAGAAAGTAAGCAAGGTTACAGATGCTGCTAAATTGGCAGATGAGTTTGTCTTGACCCATAGAGGTTTTTTTGGGGAGAACCGTGGTCGTGGAGATGCTGCCCACTCTAACATGAGTTTGTCAGAAGGGACAGAAAGGTTTTCATTTGACGCAGACAGGGGTTTCCAGGGAAAGCTGAGGAGGCTCCAACCAATTTGATAGATTATGTAAATGGTTTCAGACAGCGGTTGTACCATGCAAATAAGTTGGCAAGAGATAACCTTCAGGGAGCTCAGAATAAAATGAAAACGCTGTATGATCGGCGGGGAGAACGCCGTGAATTTAGTCCAGGTGATCAGGTTTTGGCACTTCTGCCGTTGGTTGGCTCTCCTTTTCAGGCAAAGTTCTGTGGCCCCTATACAGTGACCCGAAAAGTGTCAGACCTGAACTATTTTGTCTCAACTCCAAATCGAAGGAAGTCTGTACAGTTGTGCCATATTAATTTGTTAAAACCCTATTATGCTCGCTCTGCTATGCCAGGTCCCGGGTCTACGGTTTCCTCAGGTGCTGCAGCAGTTACAGTAGAGCATTCACCTCCATCTGTGGATCCAACAGTGGAAAATGAGGAGGAGTTTATTACACCCGATGATGGTGTGTTTAAGAACTCTGAGTCACTTGATAAACTGGAGGGAGTGTTAAAACATTTACCTGAACCAAAGCGTGCACAGTTGGTGAAATTGATAAGAACGTATCCGTGTTTATTTGTTGATGTTCCGTCTCGTACTCATCTTATTGAACACGACATTGAGGTGGGAGATGCTAAGCCAGTCCGACAACGTTTTTATCGCATGTCTCCGGATAAACGAGAGCAGTTGGAAGCAGAGGTCAGTTATATGTTGGAAAATAACATTGCTGAGCCATGTGCGTCTAGTTGGTCCTCTCCATGTTTGCTTGTAAAGAAGCCTGATGGTACGTTTAGACCATGTACTGAAATTCGTAAAGTAAACCAAGTGACGAAGCCTGACTCTTTTCCACTTCCATGTATGGAGGACTGTGTGGACCAAGTTGGCTCTGCTAAGTTTGTCAGTAAGTTTGACCTACTTAAAGGTTACTGGCAGGTTCCTCTGAGTCCTAGAGCTAGAGAGATTGCGTCCTTCATTACACCCAGTGGTTTGTACTCCTATTCAGTGATGCCATTTGGGTTACGTAACGCCCCAGCCACCTTCCAACGTCTAGTGAATAAGGTTGTGTCAGGACTGGTGGGTTGTGCTGTCTTTTTAGATGATGTTGTGATATACAGCGACTCTTGGGAGGATCATCTTCAGTGCATCCAGTCCCTGTTTGATCGGTTGGCCTGGGCTGGTTTGACCATCAATTTGGCAAAATGTGAGTTTGCTAAGGCGACAGTCACCTACCTGGGTAAGGTGGTTGGTCAAGGGCAGGTTTGTCCAGTAAGGTGTTAGCTATTGACCAGTTTCCTGTTCCGACTACCAAGAAAGAACTCTCTCGTTTCTTGGGTATGGTGGGTTACTATCATGGGTTTTGTAAAAATTTCTCCACAGTAGCCGCTCCTCTCACTTCTTTACTAAGCCCAAAGGTGAAGTTTGTATGGTCGCTTCCATGTCAAGATGCCTTTGAGTCTGTGAAGTCGTTATTGTGTTCTGCCCCTGTCCTAGCAGCCCCACAGATGGACCAGCCTTTTTCGCTGTATGTGGATGCTAGTAAGGTGGGAGCTGGTGCTGTACTTATGCAGACTAATGAAAATGGTGTCGGCTGTCCGGTGAGTTTCTTTTCTAAAAAATCTAACTCACATCAGCTGAATTATTCGATCATTGAAAAAGAGGCACTGGCCCTCATCTGGGCATTGCAGCACTTTGAAGTTTATGTGGGGGGTGGAGTGAGTCCGGTGGTGGTTTATACCGATCATAATCCTCTAACTTTTCTCCACTCACTCCAAAATCCAAATCAGCGGCTTATGCGTTGGTGTCTTTTCCTCCCAACCATTTCATTTAGACATACGACATGTAAAAGGAGCTGAAAATACGGTGGCTGATGCCATGTCCAGAGCTATGACTATTTAAGTGACTTGGGTTTGCTTCATGTAGTATCTTTTTCTATTCGTTTGGTGGTAGTCTCTCTTAAATTGCTTCCTACAGGTACCAAGGTTGCTCGGAGGGTGACCTTGATGGGTAAGCTGTGAGGGCGTCTGCAGGTTGTATTGACATACACAGGTTGAAAGTGATGTTCCAGAGTCATATTGTTGAAGATCTGAAATTTTTTTTTTTTATTATAATGTCCTTGGGACAGCTGGAGTTACATGTTGAAATAGTGAGGACTCCCATTTTAAGGGTGGGGGTGTGACGACCCTTCCCAATTTGCCTGCCTGTTATGTTTGCTCCTTTGTCTGCAGGTACTGGGAGTGGGCGGGCAGGTGGAGCTGGGAGGGTTGTCTGTACCTGGCCATCTGGGCGTGGCTTACAGAAGGCATAAAAGACGGCCCTCTTGGGAGTCTCACTCTCTCTCAGCTTGTCCTACTGCATCCATCCACCATTTTGTTCTTTGTTTGGTTTGTTGCACCTTACAACACACATCACATCATTCATTCACTCATCCACACATGGCAAACACGACTGATGTCTCCTACATTTACACACCCCACTAGTGTATTTATGTTGAGTTAATTTGTGTTATTAGTATATTTAGTTAAATAAACTACTTTTTGATTAACTTATCTGTGTGTGACCTCCCTTTTGTTGCCGGCCTTGAGCCAGACGGTAAAAAAAAAAAAAAAAAATATATATATATATATATATATATATATATATATATATATATATATATATACCTCCGCCCTTAATGTACACATTTAAAGAGATTAATTCATGAATAATTTCTTAAATAGTCCATTTTTATATCATAATGTGATGTGTGATAGGACTGACCGTGACGTGACAGGACGACTTTATGGATTTTGTTGATGCAGGAAAATCTGTTTTATGTTCTTTAATTAAGTTTTAGTAAGTATTCCTATTTGGAATTATTATTTTAATGTACATGTTATGAGACTAACATGGTCATGTTCAGCCAATATAATATAATATGATATATAAAATACTGTCACACAGGGCCGTGACCAGCCGTGACAGGGCCTGATGTGACGGGGCCTGACAGTCGGCCATTTTCACTGCCATTACTCAGCATGCTAGCTTCCTAGCAACTGTTAGCTTGTAAGCAAGGCATTTCAGTAACATTTTTAGACATGTTTTGGTTTTCCAAAACTTTGATTGTTTTCTAGGATATGTTAGTGTGACAGCGCATGACCCTTTAGCTCGTCCTCCCCAAAAAACATGCAAAAACAAGCTTTAAATCATAAAAGTGATTGAGAAAAAGTCACCCTTTATCAGTCAAATGATGTCACGTCCTCTGAGTCATAACCTTAAAGGCGTATTACACACTTTTTATCTTGTTTTTATGTAACGTGACAGGGCTGACCGAAAACCTGGGGACAGTTGTAAAATACGATTTATTTGTAGAATTTATGTAACATTTAATGTTTTTTATCAATTAATGTGAATGATAACAACTTAAACTTTTAATGAATACTGATTTTTTTTTTTTCTTCTAAATAACAGTTTTCAGAATAACAAAATTATGGACAAGGTAGTTTTTTCAGGATTTGTAATTTTCAAAAGTGTTTTTAATTAAGAATAAAACATCCAAGGACCTAATATTACATATTCCTTTAAAGCGCAACTCACAGAAATTGCCCATTTAGTATTTTTTGTTGTCAGTTTTGGATTATATTCACTGTAACAATTCCAGGACAGATACTGTACGTTTCTGGTAGAATGTCCCAGTCCCTTAACAGTGGCGGTTCTACACGGAGGCATGTCCCGTGCTGACCAAATCAAAAATTATGAATGTATTATGGTTTTACACGCGAGCGCCAAAAGCGGAACTAATGTGCGACGCAACGTTCTACACGGGTAAATTAGAGCGGCGCACCCAACCACTAGGCTGCAGCCTGCAGCTTGTGGTGCTGCTCGGTGAATGAGACAGCGACTACTCTTGGAGAGAGCAGAGGAGCTCCGAGTTCTCCTGGTGGTAAGCTGAACCATTTCATCTCCTAAGGGACTTGTTGTTGTTGTTGTCATAACCGTGTTCCTTTTGTTCCTCACACTGAGAATGAAATCAAGTCTGGAAATGTCTGGGGGGCTGTTGCACAAAACTAGGAATAGGGATTAAGCCAGGATATTCAGGTTATCCTGGATGAATTTAGCTTTGACTTGGTTGCACAAAAGCAGGTTGAATTAAACCCAGCCAAGTAACCATGGAGATGTATTCTTTGCAGCTAGCTAGCAGCCAGGCTAAGATTAATCCTGGAGTCTGATGAGTTCAATCAGCTGCCGCTCTGATCCGAAATAAACAATTTAACAGTTATTCCGTTGTCTTCTGAATGTGTTCGCTTTATTTTATTAACATGCATTACTTGTAACTATTGCTGTCACGAGTTTGCTTTAAATCCTACTATTGCAGTTCTTTAGATGGTAAGAAATGGTTGCACTGGCACCGGAGATAAAGTGGGACAATGCGGAGGAAATGGGCTTTTCCTCTGCTGCTCTCCCCGTGAAATGTGCCCCGTGTAACGTGGAGAGTCGGGGGGAGGCAGGGGGATCCTCCCACACCGTGCAGCGGACTCTAAAGGAGACTTTTAGCGTCAATAACGACGACAATGGCACCTGACCAAACGTCAGTATTTTACCAGATGAGTGTGAGAATGTGTTGGAACGCCACCAAGCTTCTTCTTTTTTATTTTGGTGCTGTCACTTGTCATCTTGGAGCTTGGGAGTGAGAAAAAAAAACATGAATAATAATAGGCTACATAGTTTTACAGATAGGTTTACAGTGTGTATTGAAGTCACTTAGACTACTTCTTTTTCTAGTTTTTGTCCAGTCATGATTGTTCTGTATTAACATTAATTGTAGAAAGATATTTAGAATCATAGCTTATAGAGATTGGTGCATATGGTTGTAAAACATATTCTCTCATTATGAATAATGGTTTGAAATTAAGCCTAGTCCTTAGGGTAAATTTCCTGAGGAACATTAATCCCTCTGCTCACTTTTAAGGCAAAGTGGTCCAAATAATAATAATAATACATTTTATTTATATAGTGCTTTACAGGCTACTCAAAGACACTTTACAGTAAAACCAGCACATTTAGCAGATAACAACAGATACAGCAATAAACCAACACTTAAAACAAGCATATTAAAGCTATTAAAACAGAGTGTACAACTTTGTAAAAATGTGGAGTGACTAGTAAGTAGATCTTTTTAAATCCGGTCCGCTATTGTCTGCCAGGCTTTTTCTCTCTGTCTGATAACAACAGCCGTATTTCCCTTTTTGCATATTATATGCTTCACCTCCTCGTAACTTTCCATTAACAGCTGCTGCTCAGCAGGTTAAACAAATGCCGCATGCGTCTTCTCCATCTCTGCATCAGTAAATCTGTGATCGATGCTGTGGAATATTTAAGAAACCCGTGGACGTGTACTTATCCCAGCTATCTACACCTGGCTGACATAGCTTCACCTTCTCATCCTGGCTCGGCAAACGTGAAACCGATTAAGCCGCGATGAGCAGACCACACTAAGTCAAGCTGCGCTTTTTCAGTTATCCTGGATTTCTTCATTCTACTTTTGTGCAACAGGCCCCAGGTCTCGATGTGTTTAGAAACGTAATCATATCTAAACAAACTCATCTCATCAAAGCAGAAGTGAATATCCAAATGTCAGTCTCCTTCTAGGTCTACACAATGCTGTGATGTTAACACCTAACTTCATCCGTCTTGGCTGCTGCATCGCGATAATAAAGACATTTGAGTAAAGTAATCAACAGGCTATCTGTCCGTGTTAAGTAGGGAGGGATGGTTAGGTAACGAAATGTAATGCATGCCCCTACGTTTGTTCTTCTTCTAATAGTTATCATGAAACGATGAAGGAACATAGCGTCCTTTTTAGCCCCAGGAAACAAAAAAGTGAGAGAAACAAATGAAGGTGTTGAGGAGCAGGAAGAGGGAGAGCCAGAGGAGTCTGGGGAGGTTGGAGAGAGGGCATGTGATGAAAGGGAGGGCTCTGACACAGAGAGGGAGATTCCAGAGGGTGAGGAGGATGACGAAGAGGGTGAGGAGGATGAAGAAGAGGGTGAGGAGGAAGAAAACCTACAGGGACAGAGAGAGGAACAGCCAGAGGGACAGCAAGTGGATCCATCTGGATCAAGTACTGCACCATCAGGTCTGTGATGAAGAAGGTTCTTACTATTTGCAAAGCAGTGCAGTTCCAATGTAATGGTAGGCCTGCTGTGTGTCCTTCAGATGCTGCTTTCTGCTGTTAATTCTTATTGGTGTCAGTATGGCTCTGTTTCTCTTTAATCAGATATAGTGAGGAGCTTTGGTTTGATATCTAGTGTCGAAAATCACTTTTTATTGAGTTTCCTTTTTCCTCAAATGCTCTGAGTGAATTTAATTAAAAAAATGTTTACCTTTTTATTGTGCAGTTGTTTAGATTTATTCCCAGTTTAATATAATGCTGTTTTCTCCAAACTCCTCTGAGTTGATTGTGTAGCTAGGAAGGAAATGGAACAGTTTTCCAGCCTCTGCTTTGAGTTTTCCGACTGTTGTTTTAGTTGTGTGTGGATGTGAGGAAAACGAGAGGAGACAGCAGCTCCTGAATATCTCTGCTGCTTTGATTTGTACTGAACAGAATCCAGAGTGAGTCCAGCAGCCCCAGTGGACATCTGCTGGATTTCAGGACAAGAGAGGAATGGAGGAGGACAACCAGAACCTGGAGCAGCGGAGCAACAAGGTCCCCAGAAGACAAGCAGCAGACTGGGACTCTGATACCAGCCATGTTCAGGTCAGTGTTCAGGGGGGTATTGCACAAAAGTAGAATTTATAAATCCAGGATAACTGATAAAGCCAGGCTTGACCTAGTCTAATCTGTGCAGCCTGGCTTGGTGTGTTTCACAAAGGCCAAGTCAGGCTGAGGATGAGAGACTAGGTCGAGTCAGGATGAGGAGGAGAGACTAGGTCGAGTCAGGATGAAGAGGAGAGACTAGGTCGAGTCAGGCTGAGGAGGAGAGACTAGGTCGAGTCAGGCTGAGGAGGAGAGACTAGGTCGAGTCAGGATGAAGAGGAGAGACTAGGTCGAGTCAGGATGAGGAGGAGAGACTAGGTCGAGTCAGGCTGAGGAGGAGAGACTAGGTCGAGTCAGGCTGAGGAGGAGAGACTAGGTCGAGTCAGGCTGAGGAGGAGAGACTAGGTGGAGTCAGGATGAGGAGGAGAGACTAGGTCGAGTCAGGCTGAGGAGGAGAGACTAGGTGGAGTCAGGATGAGGAGGAGAGACTAGGTCGCAGTAAGACAAGTTCTTAGGGACGTCTACAAATTACAACACCGGAAAGAAATACAACAAAAATATTTATTAATTTAATGATTAAATAAGGTAATGTCTCCAAACTTACCTCAGTTATAACTTCTCTCCTGCTAGTTATACTACAGCACTTATTTAAAAAAAAAGAAGTTAAATTAATAAATATTTTTGTTGTATGTCTTTTCGGTGTTGTAATTTGTAGACGTCCCTAAGCAGTTGTCTTACTGCAGCAGCAACAGCAGAGAGCAGAAGCCAACAGGCAAGTGTTATTTACATAAACATCTGGTGTACTTACAAACTTTCCAATCCATCGTTTTATGAGTACATAACCTATTTGAACTAGTGTAGAGGTTTGGTATGATTTCGGGCATTATTAGTGGGGTAACTTACTAGATACAAACCTGGATCCATTAGCCCCTGCGCTAAGCTATTCAGCTGATAATGCTAACTCTCCCAATGTTCGACCCAGGTGAGAAAAGCTTCTGGGGGGGGTTGTTTAGCTTGAGGTCATGGTGCAAAGGACCCTAGGGTGAAATTACTCCGAACCATCACTTTAATGAAGATTTTGCAGTTTGTAGACCATGTAGATTGTATTTTCTTCTACTTCTTCAAGGATCGTGTTTTCCAGGCGATATCAGCATTTGGTTTGGTGAGATATTCATTCATGTAGACGTCTGTTCCCTTCAACTTCCTTCCTTGTTTCAGTAGTGCAATTGTGTGTTTTTGGTTAACACACCTCATTATAATGGCTGGTTTGTTGCTGTTATTTCTCTGGGGCAGAGGGTGACAAGCCTCAATGGCGTTACAGTCCAATCAGATGCCCTTGGACTGTAGAAAGGCTGCTACTTGATGCTCCACGGAGTCAGAAACCGACCCGTCGGGCTCCCGATTGTGGTCAGTGATCACTGTTACTGCCTGTGCATACGACTGAGGTTCTATTTTTAGCCCCGATACAATAACATCATTCATTCTGGTGTAGGCTACTGCTCTAGATCAGCCACTCTGTTCTCTAGGAAGGCAAGTCTCTTGTCCTTCTCTTCATTTTGAAGCTGGAGAGCCTTTACTTCCGCAACCAGGTCTAAAATGGATTTTTGCTGCAGCCTGACAGTGGTAATCTCTTCAGAGAGGAAGTCAAGCGACCTCTTAATGTCGTTGATTTCCTCTATCGCTGGTTGCTTCTTCGGAGGCTTGACTTTTTCACGTCTGGTTCCAGAACGGTTTAGAATAGTTTGTTCCTTTGTTCAGACACATCAACGCGCGGTCTCGCACGTGCACTTACTCCTACATTCTGGGATAGGAGAAAAAACGCTTTGGCTTGTTTGCATTTCTTTAAACCAATCACAATCATCTCGGGCGGCGCTAAGCTCCGGACGCAACGACTTTGGCTCTGCTAAATAGTCTCAGGAAGGAAGTTGTTTAGGTGGAACATTTTCACCCCGATAGAAGAAACGCCATCTGCATGTTGACAGAGAGCACACACACACACACACACACACACACACAGGTAAGATGGAGCGAAGATACTCTAGGATAAATACAACTGAAATTATTTTTTTTTGTTTTTATAAAGGGAAAGTACCAAAAAAAGGTACCGTTGGGTACCAGAACTAAATTTCAGGTTTTGGTACCGGCACCGGTAAAATTGTGAACGCTAACCAACCCTAGCCACATATAATATAAAATTAAGTTACCTGTTCACACAATAAGGTAAAATGAGCTATTTAAATGAGCTGCATACATGGCTAAATGTAATTTGCTCTCACCAGTGTATCACCCTGTGTAACATTACTTCACCCACAGCAATCCTGCCACAATCAGTCCCAAAACATCCCAGTTAGATATAAAATGGCATAACGTTAAACATATTCTTTGTAAATCTTTACAATTATTCCCAGAAAGAACCAACCAGGCCTGCCTTGTTGCACGATCAAAACATTGTTCTAAACTTGCCATTTTCAGCGTGTAGCTTGCTAACTCAAAGTTTGTTTTTGTTTTCCAAAACAAACTGAGTTTTGCAAGGTGAGGAACATCTGGCAATTTTCTGGTGAATGAACTGTCGTTGGTTGAGGCTACTGTGCATGTAGCTTGTAGCTCCAGTTAATGACTTTTGTGGCTTACATTTTAGTAGTTATTTCAGTTGTAACGCAGGAGATACTTCACACTCTGAAGTCCTATGGATTGGTCACCTCATCAGTCCTTGCATTTTCTCCATTCAAAAAGAACATTTTAATATAGTAAAACATGGTAAACTATAATTCACTCCCACCTCCCATTAGTTCTTCTAACCCTTGTATCATTATCTCTGCATGTTTTCCCCTTGGGTCTACCAAAGGAGCCCTCAGCAGACGTCAAGCTGGCGACCGGAGCAGGAAAGAAGGGCAAGAAGGCCGAGGAGGAGGAGCAGCCTGCAGCACCTCCTGCAGCTGCAGCAGTGAAGGAGGAGGAAGTGGAGGAGGAGGAGCAGCCTGCAGCACCTCCTGCAGCTGCAGCAGTGAAGGAGGAGGAAGAGGAGGAGGAGGAGCAGCCTGCAGCACCTCCTGCAGCACCAGCAGTGAAGGAGGAAGAGGAGGAGTATGTGGTGGAGAAGGTTTTGGACTGCAGAGTGGTTAAGGGAAGAGTAGAGTTTCTGCTGAAATGGAAGGGGTTCTCAGAGTAAGTATGAGTCTATAATATTAATACTTGGTGTTCTTGGTCCTGAATAAATATATATATATATATATCTCTTGTTCAATTATAAATTGCAGATAATCTACAGCATAAATTCTGGCGTTGTATCATGCCCTCATAGTTGAAGGTTTGGTATTTTGACACTAAGTTGCAGACCATCAAATAACCTTACAAAATGACAATAGAAAAAAAGGAATAATACAAATTAGCAATTAGAGTGAGAATGTATTGCCTAAAAACAAAGCCTGAGGAGATTTTCTTCTGTCTGCACTCACCTTTCCAGTGAGGATAACACATGGGAGCCGCAAGACAACCTGGACCTCGACCTTATCACAGAGTACATGCAGAAACACAAGGAGAAGGAGGAGAAGAAGGAGGAGGGCAACAGGAAAGTTGTCAGCGAGGCCTCGGGAGACTCAGAGGAGCGAGGGAGCAAGAGGAAGGAGGAGGAGGTGAGCGAAGGAAAGAGGTTACTCCAGACTGAAGAGTCCCAGAAATCTAATCTCAATATTAATGAATATTAATACAGCGCAAAAACGCGAGGAATTTAAATGATTTATTAAAAATGTAATAATAACATAACAATAATAACTTATTTCACCAGTAAATTGCTGTTAAACGACAAAAACATGAGAAAAGGGTGTTTTACAATAACTTTGAATGCACCATAACGTTTACCCGTTTCAAGTTAACGTAACATTTAGGATATATTGTGCAGCCCTAGCTACAACTGTTAATTTGTGCAAATGATTAGTAGCCTAATCCTTGAATGGTATGATTATGACGGTTTCAGTTCAGAGCAGTGGTCAGTTAATGTATATTTTTAGGCTGCTTACACATTCAGTCGGTCCGTGATCGTCTGCCACGCTTTCTCTCGCTGTTTCATTACAGCGGCCGTGTTTCTTTTTTTACAAATAATGTGTTTCACGTTATCATACTTCCACAAGAAGCTGCTGCTCACTCTGTATAAAGTATGAACAATGATTATTCTCCATTTTAGCATCTGCAGGAAATCTGCAGGGCTTAAAGTATTCCGGCGTGCGGCTGTGAGGAAAAAAAGAAAATTGGGAACTTTCATGCCGTTTATTATTTTCAAGTCTTTTTTTGACTATTTTAGAAAAATAAATACATTTAAAACGTCCACATGGGATTTCTTTTGATGTGCTGGATTTAACCAATCATCTAACTTCCACCTACCAATGAAATGAGTTCTAGTGGTAACGCGGCTAAAAAATATGGATGCAAAGTTTGTCAAACTTGGAGCATGTAGATACTGCTTTAGTTGAGAAAGGAGTTAAAAACAAATGGCGCTGGGCATGAATAGAGGACAAGAGTAAACGGGTGGAGATGGGAAGCTGTTTAGCACTTGGTGCCTCTTGTACGGCAGCAGCGGTAAGAAAGTGCTTGCTAGTCACAAAGCTTCGGTCCATGCACTCTGTCATACGAGTACGTTACCGGCAACGACGGCTACCGCTGCGACTGCTCCTTCACTGACCGACCGTGTTTGTGATACAAACAATACGTGTGTGCACGTTCATAGCGGAACATGATTTGTCATTAACGATGGCCACTGTGTAAGAGCTATCTGAAGCCCAAACTGCCTTAATAAAAAGTTGTCTGTTTGGAATCAGCATGACCGTTATTTAAACATAACGGCCTTGTCCCAGAGTTTAGACGCTATATGAAAAGCTATACAATGCAACGTTTTTAATAAATGTACATGAAGCAACTAATATCAACATGGACAAAATCATGAATGTACTAATACAAATTGTTCAAAAAAAAGTTTCAGGCTCAGGATTTTTTTTCACTTTAGAGGGGAATTCTGGCCAATTTTTACGTTAATATTGATCGCTATAGCTACGCGAGTACTTTCGAAAAACCGACCCGAATCAGTGCAGGTAACGTGGAGAGGCTGCAGCTACGTACTACAAGCGTCCCCTGAGCTAAAACGGCAGTGGTCGGGGCTAGGTTTAGAGTGCCTTTGTGCCTCTTCACAGACAGTGTTTAAATTCACCTACCCTGGTCCCTGTCTCGATCCTGCCAGTAGCTAGCTTGCCCTGCTAGCTGATAGCCGTTAGCTGCTAGCTGCCGTCCGGTGAGTGTATTCAGACAGGCTTCTGTGATAATCATCCCAATAACAATCCACGGAGCGGCGGTGGTGTGGCTATGTCCTCCAGAGGACAGGTCATGTCACGTCTTGAAGTTTATTCCCACTAAAAAAAAACGGCGGTGCGGTAGTAGCTGTTAGCTGCTAGCTGCCCTCTGGTGAGTGTGAATTTAAACACTGTCTGAGTTGAAAATGCATCTTGTTGACACGTAAGGGCCCTGTTCATGTGGCACAGACATATTAATTGCATTTTGTGTCTGTTAAGAGGCACAAAGGCACTCTAAAACTTGCCCTGACCACTGCCGTTTTAGCTCAGGGGACGTTTGTAGTACGTAGCTGCAGCCTCTCCGTGTTACATGCACTGATTCGGGTCGGGGGTTTTTTCTATCGAAAGTACTCGCGTAGCTATAGCGATCAAGATTAACGAAAAAATTGGCTGGAATTCTCCTTTAAGCCCTGAATCTGTGATCGACCTTGCGGTCATCTATCCGAATTACTTCAGCCTGACTCGACCTAGTCTCTCCTCCTCAGCCTGACTCGACCTAGTCTCTCCTCCTCAGCCTGACTCGACCTAGTCTCTCCTCCTCAGCCTGACTCGACCTAGTCTCTCCTCCTCAGCCTGGCTTTGCCGTCGTGAAACACAGACCGCCAGGATGCTCTGATCAGACTAGGTCAAGCCTCGCTTTATCGGTTATCCTGGATTTATAAGTTCTACTGTTGTGCAATACCACTTTAACAACACATTGATTTCATGTAATTCTGAGCCATTTGGTTACTTGTCAACAGTCCATTTATTTAAGCCTGGGTGATTACCTAACACTATTTAACATTTTTTAAATGAAAATCTTTTGCTATGTTTACACCTCACGTCCACGCTACTGAGGTTAGCAGAGTTTCCCATACATTGGTTCTACTTGGGTGCACCGCCCAGGTAGATAAAATCCGAATTAAATTTTCTTTCCAAACAACGGTGAATTTTTTACAGCGCAGACAGACCAGCTGCCTCCAGCCCCTCCCCCTCGCAAAGTTCTGTGCCGCATGCATGACAGCACCAACGTTGCACTTGCTCAGAGAGGCTATCGTTAGTAGTAGCATGCTGCTGGTGGTCTTGCAATGGGATTAACTGTACTAATAAAACCGTAGAAACAACAGGGCCACGCTGCTGTGAAAGCTCCCTGAACATCATTTATCAGAGTCTGTTTGTTACCCCTCTCCGCGGCAGGGTTCTCCGCTTCGTGTCTTTATAACGGAGTTAGCTAACCGGAGCTAACTGCTAATCAGAGCTAATGGTTGCTCACCGAGCCTTCAGTTCTCCGTGCCTGTATCCATTAACTGTATTCATGGACCCGAGACCGAATTAAACCCTTAATTTTATTAAATTGGCTCTAAAAGTTTTAAACTACAACTCAGAGTTGTTTGAATGACAGACATCTGCTCAGATGAGAACTTAATGAGTGCAACAGGACATGTATAGTACAGAACAGTAGGCTATGTTTAGGAACCCCAAAACACGGATTAATACACTTCAAACAATTAACAATGATCTAACAAACAAAATGAACAAGAATTTACTTTAGATATTCCTAGTCTTATGTGAGTTAACAGGAGTTAGGAGGAAACAGTGTTGAGATTAATAATAACATGTCATTTTCTGGAGTATAGTATTATGGGTATTTTATCTGCTGAACCGTCAACATTTGGCAAAAGAAAAAAACTGATTTAAAGCCCATGTTGCAGGGTTTATTTTCTAATGAATTTGCGCAATTTTCTTGTTGGTAATAAACATTTAAACTGTTACCCAACAACATCAAATACAATGGATATCACAAAACGGAATAAAATACGAAAAAGTAGTACTATTTTACAGCGGTTTGCATTGATTCTCCTTTCTCCCACAATGCATTGCATTACGTCACGTTGGGGAGACGACAGACGAAAGCCCTGTCTCTGTTCACTGTTTATGGTCTTGGTCTGTACCACTGGTGTTGAAAAATATGGCTTTTGGTCTCGACCGAGTCCATGTGTCTTTATTATGTGTATAATAATATTGGAGGGAAAGTGAAACGCAGCTTGGACGGGGATGCTGTTCGGCTTTTCACAAGTTTAGACAGCTAGCTACGCCGACGTTTGCTAACGTTAGCGCAACAGCGTTAGCCTAGACTGCTAGCTTGGTAAATATTACGACTGCCTTTGGAGTTTCCCATATCTGCGTCCACGTTGTCAACATAAGACATATGGCGTTAGTGCTCCTTTTGTACCATAATTTTATTGAATGGAACTTTAAGCTTCGCTCCTACGAGATGGGTGGGTTTTTGTTACATACAAAGCCAACTGGCTATAGTTAGCCTGTATGTATGCTAGCTGAACTAGCTAACGTTGCGTAACCAGCCAGCAACTTCGGCAATCGGCAGTAGTTTCGGTCGTAATATTTACCTAGCCGTCTAGGCTAACGCTGTTGCGCTAACGTTAGCAAAACGTTGGCGTAGCGTTAGCTAGCTGTCTAAACTTGTGAAAAGCCAAACGGCATCCCCGTCCAAGTAATAAATAAACACTAGGCAAATATGTTGTTACTGGAGCTAGTAGGCTACCATCAAAACGTGAGATATCTAATCGAAAATGTGTTTACAACGTCGGGGGATTTCACAGGTGGGACTGACTGGCATGTTAGCCCATAGCTAGCATGATGCCTTCTATTTCTAGATCTAGATAAATTACCGGTACTTATCTGAACTAACGACATGATCACTGTCACTAGATATAAAGAAAACATTGACTTTCACTCGGTGCTATTCACTGACAGTAAAAACTCCTCTTCCATCTCTTCCTCATCCCAGTCAGTCACCATAGTTCTAGTACTAGGCTGAGGCACGTCTCCCCAATGTGACGTCATCACCGAATTGCGTTTAAAAAACCCACTAAACGACTAAAACGGCGAAAACTGGCCTTTAACACTATTTGGAGACATTTTTAACAATGATATACATATGTTGAGTGCTTTATGTACCCATTAATCAACAGTGGTGGTTAACCTGCAACATGGGCTTTAATTGTCAGAGCACATCATGGCTACACTTTTTCGTCATTTGTTTCAAATTTAACGAGCAATTTGTTGTTTTTTAGCAAAATACTGAAGGCAGTAGAAGTGAGTAGGCTACATTTTAATATCTGTTTATTTATCACAAGTTATATCATTATCGCGATATTCAACAACGTCAACAAATTATTGTATTTCATTATCGCGGCATATCGCATATTTTTCTCATATCGTGCAGCCCTAATAACTACTCTGAAATTGTGTCGGATGCCGCATAGTGTAAAAAAAATATTTTCATCTATATCTGTGTCATCTTTTATTCTAATTTGTTTAATATGTAAATAGTTTTTTCTTTCTAAATGATCTGATAATGTTGTGTAGTCATTGTTTTCACCTTCTTTTGACTAGTTTATAACTGACCCATTATTACTAAACCTAGCCATCACGCACCGCTCCGTCACATCCTGTGCCACACACCACCACCAGTAAATTCTCAACCTGTGGGAAACACTGAGAAGAGCCCGATGGCTTCCATAGTAACATGTCTACAACCAGAAGAACTTTACCTTTATTTTGACATCAAATTAATGTATGTATTTCAAAAGGCTTGAATGGGATTTAAAGGATGAAAAATACCCAGAATGTATGAAAGGTTTGTGTTATTTTAAAGTTACCATGGAATTTCTAACTGAAAGTAAAACTGAAGAGAGTGACCAAATGTTTTAGTTTTTAAATTGTCAATCATTTGAACGGGGAAACTTGCCTGAAAAATGTAGAATATTTCTGAACTTATTAAAGTTATGAAAAATACATTTGCTTCCATAATAACATGTCTGCAACCGGCACATTCTAAACTTCATTTTGTCATAAATTATTGTATGAAGAGTGAAAATTGTGAGTGAGAGCAAGTCCAGGGTTTAAGATGGTTGTTCACTAACTCTCTTTCTCTCTGTTTGTCTGTTGCTATAGAAACGGAGAGGAGGAGCGGGACCCAAACGTCAACACTGTGACAAATCCTTCACAACATCTGGATATTTAAAGATTCATCAGAGAGTTCACACTGGAGACAATCTACACAGCTGTGATCAATGTGGGGCAGCTTTCACACTACAGAGTAACCTAAAA